>NC_081216.1:21398232-21525732 GCF_902713425.1 Acipenser ruthenus | reverse complement strand
CGGGATCGCGCCTTCCTCTGGGCCTCAGCCTCCTCGTCTCGCACCGGGGTCAGGTACGACCTGGAACACACAGAACCAGAACCGGACCGGGTCAGAGACACAGCCCAGCAGGACCAGAACACAACACAACCAGGACACACACAAAATAAACAGAACCAGTCACAGTCATTGCAGGACCGCAGCAGGTCAGAGACAGAACTCAACTGGACCGGGTCACACACAAAATATAACCTAATCAAATACAGAACAGAACCAGAGCCAGGCTCCAGACACACAGCGGCGATGCGCTGCCCAGGCTTGGCGGTGCCTGGCTGTGACGTCACTTCCTGTCTCACCTGCGCCGCTCCTTGGTCTCGCTCTGGGTGCTGGCGGTCGCGCTGGATGAGGATGATGATGTCGTAGCTGTCGTGGAAACAGCGTCTTTGTCCTCCGTCTGCCGTGCAAGCCTGGGGGGGGGGGAGGGGGGGGGGGACACGTTAGAAATACTGCAGAAATACTACAGAAATGACACCGAGAAACCGATAAAAATAAAGGTGAATTTACACTGGACACACAGAGAAAGACTTCTAGTGAAAACGTTTATCATTGCATTCAGGACGTTTGTAAAGTTTCACGACGTTTGTAAAGTCAGCGCTATTGAGCGTTTAATAGGGATAATATTTCAGTTTCCTCTCTGGCCCCTGGGGGCCCCCTACCTCTGCGCCGTGAGGGCATTGAGTCGGCTGAGGGCTGAGGAGGTGGAAGTCGTCCCAGAATCCTCTGCTTTGCGTCCGAAGGAGGAGCTGAAACACCACGGAGACTTCATTAACAAACACAGCGGAGATTTCTCTGGGGACCGCACGCTGCTGGGTGAATCCTGGGTATGCACGGATTACTAAAGGAATATAGACTGGACCAGGCAATCGTGTCAGTGCAAGCTGCCATGGATATGAGCTTCACACACACACTGTGAGACAGAGACACACACCGAGACACTCAGAGACACACAGGCACACACAAACTGAGACAGACAACAAACAACCCCTGCGCCCGCCCCCTTAGTGGTGAGACTCAGTCAGCACCTCCTGTAGCCATGGCGATAGGGAAGGGGCAGGGCCATGTCCTGGGCACCCACACTCTGCCCCACCGCTTGCAAATAGAGTTCTCTGAGCAGTGACATCATCAGTGACATCATCAGTGACAGCATGCAAGACAGAAAAAGCAACAAACGAAAAACACGCCACAGTGTCAGTAAGGAAGGAGAATGACACGCAGAGACGATGCAGAGACGAGGAGTCGGGAGATCCAGCCAGACCGAGACCATCACCCCTAAAGCGCACAAGTTACTGTTGACTCCTGAAGCTTCAGTGACGGTGAGCCCCTCTTTAAAAGAGGAGGGGGAGGCAGAGATAAACGTTCCCAGTGTCAAGAAGAGGTAAGAGAACAGATTACAATTTGAGAGCCCCGGTATGCAGTGGTAATGTTCCCAGTGTGGGTAAGAGGGAAGAGACTGCTTTTCAGTCTTGGTTAGCACTCCTTTAAAGGGAGGGGGTTCAAGCTGTACTGTAACAAACCCTGCAGCTGACCTCTATGCTTGACATCTTTGACAACCCTTAAATGAGTAGAAGATAATTAATGGTTCTAATCGTTTAACCTCTGAAATCTGCCCCCCACCCCCCCCCGAGCCTGAGTGCTGTTACCTGCGGTACCGTGAGAGATGGACTAGAATCCCCTCTGCGGTTCTGAGCAGACTGGTCTGATACCGAGCAGCACCGGGCTGATCCATACTGAGCCTGACACACCAGGTCTGGTCCACAGGCAAACTCGCTGTTTCAATCCCAGTCTCAACGTGCTGGTCCGGGAACTGGTTTCAAAACAACTGACTTGAACCTCCCATCAGAAGTGAGGTGGACTCTGAAGACTCTGAGACTTCTCCTCTGTGAAGAATTCTTCATTTAACTTCATGAGTTTCTTCCACAATTTCTAAAGATCTCCTCTCCACAGCCCCTCCGATTCAACCAGCCTCTCCCTGCTCCAAACTCCTGTATCCCACAATCCCCTGCTGCCACACCCTCCCTGTCACCACAGAGTGACATTCCTCAGCTCACTCTTGGAGTGCGATAGCCACTTCTCCTGGCCTCTCAAAAACACGCAGATATTAAAACTAGTAGTGTGAGTGGGGAGGGGAATGGAAGGGATAGACCCAGACAGGATCACTGCATATAACCCAGACAGACCTACAGACAGGGAGACAGAGAGACAGACAGAGACACAGAAAGACAGACAGACCTACAGACACACAGCCGGACCTACAGAGACACAGAAAGAGACAGACAGACCTACAGACACACAGCCAGAGACACAGAAAGACAGACAGACCTGCGCTGGAAGCTGGGGGTGGAGCTGGTGACCTCGCTCCCTGATTGGCTGTTGAGGCGGCGCGTGTAGGAGGAGCTCCTGGCGAGCGTGCCCGTGACATCAGTGCTGTTGTCCGTCGCGGGCTGCCGTGGATACGAGCTACTGCTTGGGGGAGGGGAGGAGTTACACACTCGCCTGCGTCTGTCTCTGCTTAAAGCAGAAAAGGAAGCAGCTCCCATTCCAAGAAATGTGCATCATGAGCTCGGAAACAAGCAGACACCCGACAGTAATAACCTTGCATGTGTGATTATATCGCAGATTAGAGTGACTCAAGATGGTAAGGGATTTGGAACACTCCTTCTCCTTCTCCTTACCCCCTCCCCCCTCCCCCCTCCCCCCTGTCTACCTGCTGGGGGGCTCCTGGCTGCTATCCGGGATGCTGAAGAGGCGTCGGGTGGGGGTGGGGGGGACCCGGGCCAGGCGGGGCTCCCTGCTCTCTCTGTCCTGCAGTAACAAAAACACAATCAATAAAATCACACAATGAACAATAAGAACACAAATCAACAACTCCATCAATATCACACAAACAATACCCCAAGGAACAGCACACTCGATCAATCCCCCTCACACTCTCCGTGCAGTACCAGCCTCACCTTGGCCTCTGTCTCTGTGCCTGTGAGCCGGGGGCTGGACGCGGACCGGCTGACCCCCCCACTGCTGTCCCGGGCCTTGCTCTCCTCCTGGCCCCCAGGGGCCCCTGCGCTGTTCAGGGCCCCGTAGCTGCCTGTCTTACGCAGCGAGGTTCTCCAGGAGGTAGCGGGCGCTGCTCCGTCCTTTTTCTCCTCTTCCACCCCACCTGTGGCAGAGCGAGGGGCTGCAGGGGGCTTGCTGGGGGAGCTGGAGCCCTGGGGGGGGGGGGGACACGACACAGTAATCCAGGACTTTAAAAACACTTGGGTCAAAAACTGAAACGCAAACACGTGTGCGATAGTGTCACTCCATCTTATTTAATGAATGAATCTTCTATTCTCTTATTTACATTCAGTTTTTGCTGGACTTCTTCAGGGTAGACTGTACGGAGCGGCACTTTAATCAAACCATGCCCTGCTCACCACTTTGATCCATTCCTGGTTTCACGGAGTTTGTTACCTACACACACTGTGGCTAATCAAGCTGGTAGAAAAAACCTGGAATGGGTGACACTGCTGTGCAAAAGGAGTCTTACTTCCATCCCTGTCGTATTATTAAGCTCACCGAATGAATGTAAAACCTGGACTGGCTCACCGTGCTCTACAATGGGAGTCGTATTATTATTATTATTACTATTATCGAGCTCATTAGGCTCCACCCACCTTCTTGCCGAGTCCGCTGGTTGCCGCGGCGATGGCGGAGCTGTTCAGTTTGTTGTTCAGATTATTGATCATTTCACGAGTTTTTACTTTCTCTGCACGAGAGAGAGAGAGAGAGGTCTCGAATGACATATAGAACAAACCGATGTGTACATTGAACTGAAATAGAAGGCAGACAGGCAGGTGCCAAACCTCTCTCTCCCCTCTCCTTTCTCCCCTCTCCCCTCTCCCTCCTCTCTCTCAGCATCAGAGCTGCTCGACTGCCCCTATCCCCTATCCCCTGCCCTGCCCTGCCCTCCCCTCCCCTCACCTGACTCGGTCTCTGACTCAGTGTCAGATTTCTCCTCTGAGCTGGAGCTGCTCGACTCCCCCCCTCTCCTCTCCTCTCTCACCTGACTCGGTCTCTGACTCGTGTCAGATTCCTCCTCTGAGCTGGAGCTGCTCGACTGCTCGACTGCTCGACTCCCCCCCTCCCCTCCCCTCCTCTCCTCTCCTCTCCTCTCCTCTCCTCTCCTCTCCTCTCCTCTCTCACCTGACTCGGTCTCTGACTCGTGTCAGATTCCTCCTCTGAGCTGGAGCTGCTCGACTGCTCGACTCCCCCCCTCCCCTCCCCTCCTCTCTCACCTGACTCGGTCTCTGACTCGTGTCAGATTCCTCCTCTGAACTGGAGCTGCTCGACTGCTCGACTCCCCCCCTCCCCTCCCCTCTTCTCTCACCTGACTCGGTCTCTGACTCAGTGTCAGATTCCTCCTCTGAGCTGGAGCTGCTCGACTCCCCCTCTCTCCTCCTCTCCTCCTCCACGCCCTCGAAGGCCACAGGTTCGAGTGTCTCCAGGGCACGCCTCTCCTTGTCGTGCAGAGAAATCTTCTCTTTGCTGCTCATACGAGAAATAGAGCTCCTGTGGGGGAGGGGGGGCACCGGGGGGGCGGGACAAACACCATGCAGTAGCCAATCAGTGTCACACACACACGGCAAACAGCACAGCCAATCAGTGCGAAATTCCACTTCCCCTTTAAGAGAAACTCCAAACTTCCAAACCAGCCTCGATTTAACGAGCACAATTTAAAAAATGTTATTAAATTTACAGCTTAAATTAAAAAAAAAAATTAAAAACGAAGGAGGATCTGTTTTAACCCTGACAGAAGCCATCATGCTTCCTTCTTTACTTTGTGTATGACTTAAACATTAAAAAATATAGAAAACAGCGTACTAGTGAATTTACCATCAACACGGCCAAATCATGAATTAATCAAATCAGTGAACAGACACATCACTAATCATCTGTCCTTGAAAACAAAGCTTAAAAGGGGAAGTGGTTTTAACCAGTGTGTCTGAATCCTTCGGTGCATCTCTGTTACAAGCTCACACGACAGTGAAAAAAACTACAAAACGCGCGCGCACACACACACACACACACACACACACACACACACACACACACACACACACACACACACACACACACACACACACACACATGCATGCTTTCCGACTCTGCCCGGCTCAGCCAGGGTTCGAAATGAGACTCCTGTTGCACAGCAGTTTCACCCACTCCAGGTTTTACTATGAGCTGGATTAGCCCCAGTGTGCAGGTAACAAGCTCCGGTGAGTCTTATTAACCCTATTATGTTTCGTTTCTGTTTGACCCGACACTGGGTCCACCCCCCCTCCAATAATATTGAATGACTTCTCCTAGACTGGGGTCACGAACTCATAAACAGAAAATAAGAGCTTTGAGACGTTTATTATTTTTAGAGCTGATCTCCTCTACAAACAGAACGACTCGGGTCAATATGTCTCAAGGTATTCATCTGTGTAGCTTTGTATGCACGAGGACAATACAATGCTTTCAATTAGTCTTGTAGTATTATTATTATGTCTGGTTATGGCTGCACCTGTCTGGAGAGATGTTTATTAACAAGGTCAATACAAATCTCTACAAGGCAGAGGTTCTCTGCAACAAAATGTATTAATGGAAGGCTGTCCCCATCCCTGAACAGAAAGGGTCTCCAGACTTGAAGCCGCTGTCTGGAGAGATGCAGGCTGCACTAATGACCTATTTAAAGAAAGCTTGTCGACATCACCATTAACAAAGAAGGCTTAGCTCTGAATCTAAATCTGATCTCCGAGATGCTAAATCTTGCTGAGGGATGAGATTAGGAACCTCACAGCTCCCAGACCAATGCACGGATTCCCAGACAGGACTGCAGCCTGAAGCATTACATGATCCTGATCAAGCTCTTCACAGAGGAGGGTCACTGGTGTCTATCGGGCTGATCTACCCTTCAGAGTGAAGCGAGTGAAGAAACAGCTGGGTTTGAGATGATTGGTGTTCTCCGCAGAGTCTAAGAAACGCAGCTATCCTCACAAACCCCAGCAGCTGTATTTTCACTCGTTTCACTGTGAAGGGTACATCAGCAAGACTCACTTCCTGCAGCTCTACCAGCGCAGTCTTGCCTGAACGTGAGCTCCAGTGAGTGATGTTTCAAACCGTTACCAAGCTGAAGACTCACACAGGTCACTGGGCCTGATTCTCAAAGCTACTTACTGCAAACAGTCCTAGGGATGGAAATAAGACTCCCACTGCATAGCAGTTTGATCCATTCCAGGTTTTAATATGTGTTTGATTAGTCACAGTGTAGCTCAGGTGTGTCTTATTAGACGAGGAATGGATCAAACTGCAGCGTCTTTGTTCCATCCCTGAACTGGTCTGGTAACTTTGTTTATATCACTCACGTGGCTAAATTTCTAGGAGTTATTTTTACGCTCTCTCATGAAAAGTTAGTGACCGCAAATACATTTTGTTGCTAACCATGGCAAGTATCATTTAAAACCAAAACCACTTACAAAAACGCTGATAAATCACAAAATAAAAAATATTTGACTTTGATTTGACCGAGATGGTGTTTACAGCTCTGAGCATGTCGCTCGCACACAAGCACTGTAAACAGACAAACACACAGACAGTCAGACAGACAGACACACACACAAACACACAGACAGACATGCACACAGACAGTCAGACAGACAGACACACAGATAGACAGACACGCAGACAGTCAGACAGACAGACACGCACGCACGCAGACAGACAGACAGACAGACACGCACGCAGACAGACAGACACGCACACAGAAAGACACAAGGAGGCAGGCAGGGGCAGCGGTGGCGGTGTGCGTACCTGCGTGTGCGGCTCTGGGCACTCTGGGATAGCGGGCTTGTCTCGATGACAGCCGGCTGCAGCTTGGCCTGCTTCTCCTTCTCGATCCGCAACTGAGAAAGAGGGAACGAGAAAGAAGGAACGAGAGAGGGACACACCAGATCAAAGTCAGACACGGGAACAGACAGATGGGTAAAGTCACACAAACACACACACACACAGGCAGACAGACAAACACATATGTAGACAGTCACACACACAGAAGGACAGATGGACGGACCTGGCTCTGTTTCTTCTGCAACTCCTCCAGCATTTCCACCAGGCTCTCATCAGCCACATCGAAGGCAGTCTGACCCTGCAGGGGGAGGATAGAAAACAACGAGATCAGCAGCACTGTGAGGAACTGCAGGAGGAGATACAGCAGCAGCAGCACTGTGAGGAACTGCAGGAGGAGATTCAGCAGCAGCAGCGCTGTGAAGAACTGCAGGAGGAGATACAGCAGCAGCAGCACTGTGAGGAACTGCAGGAGGAGATACAGCAGCAGCAGCACTGTGAGGAACTGCAGGAGGAGATACAGCAGGAGCAGCGCTGTGAGGAACTGCAGGAGGAGATACAGCAGCAGTGTGAGCCCAGCAGTGCTCGTCCGGTTCCTAGCAGCTCAAAACTTTAAAGGATCCCAGCCACACCCAGCCCGCCCCCTCTCACAGAGACCCCAGCTCCGACACCTCTCTCACCACTTTGTTGACAGCCTGCATGTCACACAGACTCTCCCCCAGCAGCCGGCACACCTCCTCCTGGCCCCAGTGCGCTGCAGCATGCAGGGAGCTCCAGCCATCATTATCCTTCACATTCACATCGAACCCAGCCTTCAGCAGCAGCCTGCCAGAGGAAGAGGGGGGCGGGGGGAGGGGAAGGAGGGGAGGTGGAGAGAGGAGAGAGAGAGAGAATAGCTTTGATTTTGAAAAGCTCATCCTGGGAAAGAGGGTCAGTGAGTGAGCTGGTCTGGCCCAGAGCCACGACTGACTATTCCACACACACACACACACACTCTCTCTCTCTCTCTCTCTCTCGCTCCTCATCTGCCTCACCCCCTTTCCCCATCTTACCCTTTCTATAAAATTCCAATGGTCTTAAATGGGCATGACCCTCGACTTACTTGATGACTTCGAGGTACCCCTTGGCTGCAGCGACGTGCAGGTCGGTGGCCCCAGTTTTGGGGTGCCGGCTCACCGTGACCTTGCCCTGATTGACATACTGCTGAGCATCCTGCAGCATCATCCTCTTCTCCTCCTGGCGAGCCAACTCCACATCCACCCCTGAGCGGAGAGAGAGAGAGAGAGAGAGAGAGAGTTAACGATGTCTATTCACACCAGACACGATGCGACAAGCAAATCTGTAGCAAGACACACCACACCGCGACAAAACAAGGGGGGTGGAGTGGGCGAGTGGGAGGGAGAGTCACCTTGCTTCTTGATCTCTGCCTGCAGCAGCCTCTCCATGGCCGATCCCTGCACCACGTACAGGGTCAGGGGAGGGGGAGAGGGGGGAGTGAGTGAGGGGGAGTGGGAGGGAGAGTCACCTTGCTTCTTGATCTCTGCCTGCAGCAGCCTCTCCATGGCTGACTCCTGCACCACGTACAGGGTTAGGGGAGGGGGAGAGGGGGGAGTGAGTGAGGGGGAGTGGGGGGGAGAGGGGGGAGTGAGTGAGGGGGAGTGGGAGGGAGAGTCACCTTGCTTCTTGATCTCTGCCTGCAGCAGCCTCTCCATGGCCGATCCCTGCGCCACGTACAGGGTTAGGGGAGGGGGAGAGGGGGGAGTGAGTGAGGGGGAGTGGGAGGGAGAGTCACCTTGCTTCTTGATCTCTGCCTGCAGCAGCCTCTCCATGGCCGACTCCTGCGCCACGTCCAGGGGCAGCTCGCCCTCGCTGTTCACCGCCGCCACGCTCGCCCCCTTTTTGATCAGGAACCCCGCAATCTCCGTGAAGCCACAGGACGCAGCGGCGTGCAGGGGGGTCCAGCCCTCGTTGTCGGGCTGGTTCACATTCGCTCCGTGCTCCACCAGAAACTCCACCATGTCCAGATTCTCATCAATACAGGCCTGAGGAGAGGGGGATCGTGTGAGAGGGGGACAGTGTGAGAGAGGGGGAGTGTGAGAGTGTGTGTCTGTGTGCGCCCTCTACAGAGAGCGAGAGGGGTTGCGTGTGCAGGGATGGAAATAAGACTCCAGTTGCAGAGCAGCTTGATCCACTCTTGGTTTCACAATGAGTGAAGAACCAGCTGTTTGGGTTTGTCATGATTGCTTACCTCTGCAGAGAACATCAATCCACACAACCCCAAGCAACCGTTTCCTCTCTCGTTTCACTCTGAAGGGTTAATCAGCCCCATCGACCCTCACCTGTGGAGCCTCGATCAGGATAACCCAACAGTCAGTTTCTGCAGCTCCAGTGCACTGGCTTAATACAGGGAACACACTAACAGATCTCCATGAAGTCAAACACACGATTCCTGTTCTGCGCACCAGGGGGCAGCGGTAAGCAGCGACTCCTGGTTCAGTGGCAGCAGGCTGGGGGTCGTTAATAACTTTGAGCCGCAGTATTTATATCCAGTGGTTCAGGGATCAGAGATCCCCCTCGTTCCCAGGGCAGCCCCCCCCCCCCTTTACGTGAACTCAACTCAGCAGAGCTGGAGGAGAGAGCTGGGCCCGGGCCAGGCATCGTCAACCTCCAAGGCAGGAAAATAGATGGGAAAGAAAAAGGAAAGGAAAATAGAAGGGGGGGTTGGTTTCTCAGCTGGAAAGAATGGCAGCCAGTCCTTCTGCTCAAAGGGAACAGATCGAGGAGACCCTTTCTTTACATGAATTACCGATTCGTAACAGAAGCATGTATCGCAATACGAGACTAAAAACACAGCCCAGCTCATTGCGGTTCATCCAGTGGTTCGTGAATGAAGAACAAGGGTGCTTCATAGCCTGACCCTGACCCTGACCCTGACCTAGCCGCTGCATTTTCCTGAGACCTGAGCCAATCTCAATGCAGAGAGGACGCATCAGCTGAAGAAAGGTTTGGGAACCAGAAGAGGTCTTCCGGCCTGTCACGGCTCGCTCCTTCACCCCGACGAGGGGGATCTGATCGAGGGCCGCAGCTTCCTGCAGCTTCTCAACCCTCGAACCCAGGTCCTGACCCGCAGCGTTTGTGGTGTGTATGTGATAAACGCAGCCCCAGACTGACCCCTCCCTCCTCCACACTCTCAAAGGGGATATTGTTTCAGCTGCTCGTCGGCTCTCGGTCACCAGTTGGAAAGCCAGCTCGGAAAATAACAATAATGTATATTTAAATTTGGGTTGCTAGGCAACGGGAGCCGTTACATATTCCAGCAGGCACACAAAAGCTCCTCTCTCTCTCTGTGACATTCCGGATCGTTTCGGAACAGCGCACCAGCGAGAAGGATTGAGAGCCATACAAGGACATTCCCCAACCAGCAGGAGAGGCAGGGAGTGGACTGAGGGAGCAGGGGCAAACCAGAGGCCAATAAGAAGAGGCAGTGTGGTCTAGGGGTTAGAGTTGAGAGACTGGGAGGGAGGGAGGCAGTGGGGTCTAGGAGTTAGAGCTGATAGACTGGGATGGAGGGAGGGAGGGAGGCAGTGTGGTCTAGGGGTTAGAGCTGAGAGACTGGTAGGAAGGGAGGCAGTGTGGTCTACGGGTTAGAGCTGAGGGACTGGGAGGGAGGAGCGAGGAGGGGCAGCTCTCTCTGTGTGGTCTCGTGCGTGAGTTTTGAGTGCTACACTGTTCAGGTCATGTTCTCAGTAGGACCTCTTAGCAAGAACAACATGAAAACTTGGCTGTGTTTGGAGTTCCCCCTGGCACCCTCTCCCTGGCACCTTCCCCCTCCCTCTGGCACCCTCTCTCTCTCCTCTAAATCACAATCTTCCAACAAAGTCTTAAACCATTTTCTGTTCCAGAGTCCAAGACTTTTCTTTTCATAAAGATTGTGGAGACAGAAACATGGAAATGAAGCAACCACTATCTTTCGTGAATTTCATCATAATCAATAAATCGATCAATCAATCAATGCAACAGCTCTGGGTTAATGAACCCCGAAATCTCTGGACTGCGACCGCACTATAAGGGAGCTGAAAACCTTATAAAAAAAGAGACTTGGGGTTTGATACAGCAAAGTTGCCTCAAACTAGGTCTCCTGGAACCAGGTTTCAAGCCACTGTTCCTGAAAGACTAGCTTCGTGTTCCCTCTTTACACACACATACAGAGACACACCCACACTCACTCTTCACAGAGCTGCATTGTTGAAAGGCTATAAAAGCAGGGAGTGGAGGAACATCAAAGTGCTGGCGTGGAGCAGAGGGTTAGCAGGGAAGAGCTCTGACTGTTGAAGCGCACTGCAGAGCAGTTTGAGCCAGTCCAGGTTTTACAACTCCCTGCAGCCCACACAAGAAGTGCCCCGAGAGGAGGTCAAACTCATCCCTGACCTTTATGTTGCCAAACACTTCCTGTTTCAATCAGGCAATTCCTGTCAGGGCTAGTGTGAGTTTCTAACCCTGCTCAAACTCCTGGCTCCTGATCATTTCAATAATAATAAGAATAATATACTTCACCGAGGGGCGCTCTGAAACCAGGATCAACGTTACGACTATACAAAGGAAGGGCTCGATTAGTTACAGCCCCACGAGGAGCACTGACCCAAAAAGCCACTGAATCTCTCTGTGCCTCGCTGTGGTTTATAATAAAATGAGACTGCATACAATGGTGATAAATAACTATAAAAAAAAAAGCCTGGCAGATAAAAAATATGTCTGGAAACCAAAAGAAATGCTGCCATTGTTTGATCTTGCTCTTTCAAAACAGCCAGGGGGCAAAATCCACGTCAGCGAGTGCGGTCGCGCTGGGGGGGGAGTGGAGGGGCAGGGAGCTGCTGAACCAGTCAAGCTCCTCTGCAGAGGCAGTGCCTGGGGCTCCAGTGCAAGAAGTCTGGGTGCTCTCAGCTGCGCCTCCTAATTGAAACTAGGGGTGTCACGATACGAGGCAACGTCACGACACCAGTCACACAAAGGACTGTCCTGTGATGCACAGCAGCAAGATCAAACGATCATTAAACAGTGGGCCGTTTTGTTAGACAGACGAAAGTGAAACGAGGTCGGGGAGCGGGCATGAAAACCAACAATGAAACTACGCTTCGTTCAAGACCCGCTTGAGGAACGGGAGCTGTGTGCTGTTGTGCTTCTGGTCTTTTAATGAGAAAACAAACGACACACACAGTGCATGTTGATTAGAGTGCATGAAATCAAACCGCTGGAACTGAAGAGGAAAATTGGCAAAATTGGCAAAATAGGCACATTCGTGATTGTCCAATTGATTTGATGACTTTAACTGGCCCCACATGCAATTAATTTAAAATAGTAAGAGAAAAGGAACACACCGCCACAAACTGTAAAATGCATGAGACTTTTTAGAAGTTGTTTAAGATGCCTGATTAAAGCACAAAGCGGTCTAACATTTTCACACCTCAGTGCCTATTGTTTCTCTATCACTGATTACTGAGTGGAAATGTAAATTCTCACACCCAGAGGTTTCCATGCAGGTCGGTGTATAAAGGATATAAATGAGGTGTCTAATACATTTGCACGCTGCTGCACGTCCACTGACCTGCGATGCAGTATGTCGAGAAAGGGTCCCGGCACAGCAGTTGTGGAAGTGGAGAGAGAGTCTGGTGTCTCTCGGACCCTGCAGCTGCCTTGTGTCCACAGCTGTCTTCGTGCAGTGCCACAGCGAGATGATAGGGCTCAGCGCACAGGCGTTGGTTAGAAACTCGAACCCGCCTTCAGCCCTGTGTGCTCCTGAATCATTGTCGGACTCACCTGTCTAATAAAAGGTATTTTTTTTTCCCTCCCAGTCAGAATTCTCAATCCCCAGTAGGGTCGTAATAGGACCAGTGTTCACAAAGTTAGAAGTGGAGACAAGACTTAAGGCTGAGGGAAGGAGACACTTCTTTGCACCTCTATCTCCCCCCACCCCCTCATAGAGACGGCACAGGACAGGACAGGACAGGAGGCTGCCAGTACGCTCAGCTCACCACAGCTCAGATCAGCTCAGCAGTAAGCTTCTCAACAGGACTGGCTAAACAAGTTAAACCAGGAGATCTGCAAAACAAAACAGCAGCTCTGTGCTGCCCTGCTGAATCCTGTGACTCAACAAATCTCATTCCTGGAACAGCGTGACGGATCATACTGTCAGTCTGCGATCCACATGATCATACTGTCAATCTGCAATCCACCTGATCATACTGTCAATCTGCGATCCACATGATCATACTGTCAATCTGCGATCCGCCTGATCATACTGTCAATCTGCGATCCACATGATCATACTGTCAATCTGCGATCCACATGATCATACTGTCAATCTGCGATCCGCCTGATCATACTGTCAATCTGCGATCCGCCTGATCATACTGTCAATCTGCGATCCGCCTGATCATACTGTCAATCTGCGATCCACATGATCATACTGTCAGTCTGCGATCCACATGATCATACTGTCAATCTGCAATCCACCTGATCATACTGTCAATCTGCGATCCGCCTGATCATACTGTCAATCTGCGATCCACATGATCATACTGTCAGTCTGCGATCCACATGATCATACTGTCAATCTGCAATCCACCTGATCATACTGTCAATCTGCGATCCGCCTGATCATACTGTCAATCTGCGATCCACATGATCATACTGTCAATCTGCGATCCACATGATCATACTGTCAATCTGCGATCCACATGATCATACTGTCAATCTGCGATCCACATGATCATACTGTCAATCTGCGATCCACATGATCATACTGTCAATCTGCGATCCGCCTGATCATACTGTCAATTTCTATCAACTAGTTATAGGGGCAGAACATTCAGCCCTTTCCTTCCTCAGTACAAGTAACAGGGATGAATTTGAGTTTGACACAGAAAACAGAGAGGGAGTAGATTTACTCTAAACAGAGATGGGTAGATTTATTTTAAAAATCAGTTTCCGGTCAGTAATCAGAAACAATAGACACTGGTGTGAAAATGTTAGACCGCTTTGTGCTTTAATCAGGCATCTTAAACAACTTCTAGAAAGTCTACTGTGTTTCACCACTTGAACCACGTGGTTCTTTTCGCTTTAAACTAATTGCATGTGTGGCCTATTAAAGTCATCAATTCAATTAAACAATCAGCAATGTTCCAAGACTTGCAGTTCCGGTGGCTTGATCTCATCTGCACAGCAGCAGCAATGCTCTGAAGCATTCGCACACTGCTGTTTGCATCAGGACGTCCCGCGAGAGAGAGAGAATCTCTAAATCATAAACTATGCCTGAAAAGTAACTACTTGTAACTGTAACTAAGTAGAGCCCTATGGAATCCGTGTTTTGTTCTCATTTTATTTTTTTCTGATTTCCGTTTTTTACCATTTTAAAAAATGTAATTAGTTTTATTTAAATGAACTTATGCACACCACAGGCAAGGCGAACACAAAACCATAAATCTACAGGCTTCTGCTTTTTCCACTCGGTGTTCATTGGATTAAGAGGGTTTTTTTTTTTTATCTAACTGTACTGAAAAATAGTATTGTTAACTTTAAACATTACTGCTATGCTCATAGTTTCACTACCATAAATCTTCTCTGTGAACACTGGAACCTTATTGTTAAAGTGACTGTAGTGTAAAATAGCCCTGATATACGCCTATCTACAGATCCTTCACTTAAATTTAAATAACAGGTTTTTTTGTTTTTTTTTATTGCCATCATCGCAAAAAACAAGAGTCTACAACGTTGTCTAATTGTTGAAGTCCTTAAAAAGGGTTCTATTTATTTTCCATGATTGCATGTATTTAACACACTCGAATGGTGAATTATTTTCACCGTTTCAACCCTTGTTGTTTATCCCTTACAGAATACCTGCCTCATTTATAACCCAGCTACAGAAACTGCCCCCCCCCCACTTTTGAAACCAAAGCTACACCATTGCCTGTATTGACAATTCAAGTTTCACATTTTCCCTTCAAATATGTAAATCTCAAGCTTAATGTTCTCCTGCCAAGTGATTTTCTTTGTACAGCACTTAATTCCGCGTTATTCTTTTGATTCTGAGATTCCGTCCATGTTCTCGTTAACACAGATTCCATAGGGCCCTAACTAAGTAATTGGTTACTGCGACGAGTTACAATTTTGTTCATGTAACGTGTAACAGATTACTTCACGTGCAGCTTAGGGAGTCTCTTATAATACACATGCAGCTCGGGGAGTCTCTTATAATACACGTGCAGCTCACAGAGTCTCTTATAATACACGTGCAGCTCAACGAGTCTCTTATAATACACGTGCAGCTCAGGGAGTCTCTTATAATACACGTGCAGCTCAGGGAGTCTCTTATAATACACGTGCAGCTCGGGGAGTCTCTTATAATACACGTGCAGCTCAGGGAGTCTTATAATACACGTGCAGCTCGGGGAGTCTCTTATAATACACGTGCAGCTCGGGGAGTCTCTTATAATACACGTGCAGCTCGGGGAGTCTCTTATACACGTGCAGCTCAGGGAGTCTCTTATAATACACGTGCAGCTCAGGGAGTCTCTTATAATACACGTGCAGCTCGGGGAGTCTCTTATAATACACGTGCAGCTCAGGGAGTCTCTTATACACGTGCAGCTCAGGGAGTCTCTTATAATACACGTGCAGCTCGGGGAGTCTCTTATAATACACGTGCAGCTCGGGGAGTCTCTTATAATACACGTGCAGCTCGGGGAGTCTCTTATAATACACGTGCAGCTCGGGGAGTCTCTTATAATACACGTGCAGCTCGGGGAGTCTCTTATAATACACGTGCAGCTCGGGGAGTCTCTTATAATACACGTGCAGCTCGGGGAGTCTCTTATAATACACGTGCAGCTCGGGGAGTCTCTTATAATACACGTGCAGCTCGGGGAGTCTCTTATAATACACGTGCAGCTCGGGGAGTCTCTTATAATACACGTGCAGCTCAGGGAGTCTCTTATAATACACGTGCAGCTCGGGGAGTCTCTTATAATACACGTGCAGCTCGGGGAGTCTCTTATAATACACGTGCAGCTCAGGGAGTCTCTTATAATACACATGCAGCTCACAGAGTCTCTTATAATACACGTGCAGCTCACAGAGTCTCTTATAATACACGTGCAGCTCACAGAGTCTCTTATAATACACGTGCAGCTTGTCGAGTCTCTTACTACAAGGTAACACACCACGTGGAGCAAGCCTCTTATAGTACAAGTCATCTGGTGCAGTTTGGGGTGAGAGGATTGCGAAGCTGGAAGAGACACCAGACACACACACGACTTTACTTATTATACATCACAGAAAAAAAAAAAATGCTTTTAAGCATAAACATAGAGCTGCAGTATTTTTTTTTCCCACTTTAGAACATGTTCTGTCCACGGGGTGACATCTCTGCTCAGGATAAGATGTCTCAGTCAGTCCTGCACAGTGTCAGCCTCTCTGCCTGCCTGCCTGCCTGTCTCCTCTCCTCTCCTTGTATAGATATTCTGTCAGAGAGCACAATCCTCTCCCTCACACCATTTCCATTTTCATGCTGCTTGTTTTGCACCGGGAATACCGAGCATTCACAACGGGAATTCCTTCCATGTCAACAACCTCAGGGATCCACAGAGGCAGCTGCCACAGCAGGATTCCCAGATGCTGGAACACGGGCACATAGCTGAAATTCCATGGATTTATATTCCGAAAAACAGGAGGAGAGGAAAACAGAAACCAACACTGTCTTGTAAACACAGTAATGCGTATTCCTCGAACTTCCCTGGACTGAGGAAACAACAGAGTACCTGCAGCTCTGCAGCTTCACGACAAGGTGACCGACGCCAGCCCCTTATTACAGACAAGGTCAATTATCAGCAAGCGCTGCAGAGGATCGCAACGCCATTATAAACCCAGTGTGAGTGTCTGCAAGAAACACAGGGGTGAAAACAAGACTGACCAGGTTTTACTATGAGCTGGATTAGTCACGATGTACAGGTAACAAGCTCAGGTGTGTTAGACTCATAGGTGAAACCAGGATTGGATCGAACTACGATGCAAGTCAGGGAGTCTTATTTCCATCTCTGAAATGTGCACAATTCTACAGCAAGTGTCCCGTACAGTCTGTAATAACCATGTGTGTGTGGGGGGCGGGGGGCTAAACAAGCTAGACTGTCAACAAGGCCTGCAGCACAGAACACTAAGGGAGAAAGGACAGCGCGCAAACTGATTACATTTCCAGTGTAAACCTCAGCAGGACAGCAGGAACACCCCCTCCCCCCATCACAATCACCACATTCAAACACCAGTTTAGAAATCCAGTATATCAATAATAGTGAAGTGAGAGACACAGCCAACCTCAACCTCTAACCACAAGGTCATCAATCCACACAGCAGCAACTTTCCCCAGAACCAGAGAGCCAGAAACAGAGAGCCAAAGACAGAGCCAGAGCCAGGGAGCCAGAAACAGAGAGCCAAAGACAGAGCCAGAGCCAGAGAGCCAGAAACAGAGAGCCAAAGACAGAGCCAGAGCCAGGGAGCCAGAAACAGAGAGCCAAAGACAGAGCCAGAGCCAGGGAGCCAGAAACAGAGAGCCAAAGACAGAGCCAGAGCCAGGGAGCCAGAAACAGAGAGCCAAAGACAGAGCCAGAGCCAGGGAGCCAGAAACAGAGAGCCAAAGACAGAGCCAGAGCCAGAGAGCCAGAAACAGAGAGCCAAAGACAGAGCCAGAGCCAGGGAGCCAGAAACAGAGAGCCAAAGACAGAGCCAGAGCCAGGGAGCCAGAAACAGAGAGCCAAAGACAGAGCCAGAGCCAGGGAGCCAGAAACAGAGAGCCAAAGACAGAGCCAGAGCCAGGGAGCCAGAAACAGAGAGCCAAATACAGAGTCAGAGCCAGGGAGCCAGAAACAGAGAGCCAAATACAGAGTCAGAGCCAGGGAGCCAGAAACAGAGAGCCAAATACAGAGTCAGAGCCAGGGAGCCAGAAACAGAGAGCCAAATACAGAGTCAGAGCCAGGGAGCCAGAAACAGAGAGCCAAATACAGAGTCAGAGCCAGGGAGCCAGAAACAGAGAGCCAAAGACAGAGTCAGAGCCAGGGAGCCAGAAACAGAGCCAAAGAACCAGAGGCAAAGCCAAAGAACCAGACAGAGCCAAAGAACCAGAGGCAGAGCCAAAGAACCAGAGGCAGAGCCAAAGAACCAGAGCCAAAGAACCAGAGCCAAAGAACCAGAGCCAGAGCCAAAGAACCAGACAGAGTCAAAGAACCAGAGCCAAAGAACCAGAGGCAGAGCCAAAGAACCAGAGCCAAAGAACCAGAGGCAGAGCCAGAGCCAAAGAACCAGAGGCAGAGCCAGAGCCAAAGAACCAGAGGCAGAGCCAAAGAACCAGAGCCAAAGAACCAGAGGCAGAGCCAGAGCCAAAGAACCAGAGGCAGAGCCAGAGCCAAAGAACCAGAGGCAGAGCCAAAGAACCAGAGCCAAAGAACCAGAGACAGAGCCAAAGAGCCAGAGCCAGAGAGCCAGAGCTCAGCCCCACACATACAGAGACACCGCAGCACTGTGTAATACATGATGTAATAGAGTGCACAGCAGCAGGGTTCGTCCAGCACCAAGAGCTGATGGGGCTCCTCACAAACTAAAGCAATGCATCTCAGTGTATATGCTCTTCAAAATAACCCACAATAATCATCTGGATTATAAATCTTACGAAGTAACGCTCTTAAATTAAGAACAGGGATGCAAACAAATCTTTGTATTCCATGAAAAGGGAATCTTTGCTGTTCAAATCTTAATAAATAAAAAAAATTATAACAGAAACTAGTATTGCATTTCATTAATGGGGGACCGTTCCTTTTGTTCAAATAATAATAATAACAATAATAACGATAATAATAATAATAATCACACAAGTGTGGGTTTTATTTCATTAATAGTTAACTCTCGCTTTTGTTCTAATAATAATAATAATAATAATTCTTAACAAAGACCCAGAAACTAATATTAATATTCTGTGACTGAGTTACATTCCCACGACCAGGAAGAATTTAAAGTTTTAAAAGATATCATTTTTAACGCTTAATTAGTTTACAACAAACCTCTTAATTCAAACTTCGCAAAACCGCCCAAGAAAGACAGGACACGCCGCTGTCATATTATTATTATGAGTTTGATGTTGAGGATTCATTCGCAACATCCCGTCATTAAAGGCTAAGTTATGATCAGGTTATGAGCGTTGATAAATACGGACGCGGTGAACTTTTGACAGTCTTTACTTAGGGAACATTGAATTAAGAAAAAATCAAGTCGCACCGATTCTGATTGTAAACTTGTACTGTGAAAGTGCAAACCGGCGCAAAATAAGAACTATAAAATCGCAGAAAAGGTAAAATAAGCATATATAATCAATAAGCTATTTTAAATCAATATAATCTAATTCCGATTGTTTTCTCTACCTGGTGTAACGCTGTTAGCCCGTCCACATTCGTGTGGTTGATAGCAGCGCCCTGTTGAAGCAAACCCCGGACCTCCTCCCGATCGCCCGCCGAGCAAGCTGCCATGAACACGGCTCCCTGAGCGAAGCGGACCCGGTACCGAGACTGGCCTGTTCCCCCGGGCCGATCCCGGGACTCTGCCTCGGACCGGTCCGTTTCCGAGCCGGTCCATCGGCTCAGCTGCTCCCGGCGCTTCACCCGAGCGGATTCCGACCTGGAGCGATCCTCTGCCGCCATCTTCCTAGATTCGTACCCGGTCAGAGAAGTTGACAGAGTGGGGAAGCGGACCGGATCAGTGGACTGCCTGGCAGAGCGAATGCGCCACCTGCCTACAAGAATCTAACATTGCAATCGTGAGGGGAGGGGAGTGCGGGAATAATCTATCGAAGCCGACAAGGAGGGAGGGACGCCCCGGCAAGAGCCACACAACTTAACAAGGCAATGTAATCACAGCAGAAAGCCGAGCAAGAAAAAGCAGGGCTGCACTTCGATTAGAAAACCCGAGACAATGCACTGCGCCGCCTGTGTACAAGCGACAGAAACTGCATCTTACAACCACCACGTCGAAGACCACGATCTAAATCTCTTTCAGTTACTTTGTGCACCTCAATCACCAGCTGAATCGCCAACTGTAACACAGCCCCCAACTCTCCCTCAATCTGTACCCCTCTATACTGTAACAGAGCCCCTGACTCTCCCTCAGTCTGTACCCTTCTATACTGTAACAGAGCCCCTGACTCTCCATCAGTCTGTACCCTTCTATACTGTAACAGAGCCCCCAACTCTACCTCAGTCTGTACCCTTCTATACTGTAACACAGCCCCCAACCTCAATCTATACCCCTCTATACTGTAACAGAGCCCCCAACTCTCCCTCAATCTGTACCCCTCTATACTGTAACAGAGCCCCTGACTCTCCTTCAGTCTGTACCCTTCTATACTGTAACAGAGCCCCTGACTCTCCCTCAATCTGTACCCCTCTATACTGTAACACAGCCCCCAACTCTCCCTCAATCTGTACCCCTCTGTACTGTAACACAGCCCCCAACCTCAATCTGTACCCCTCTATACTGTAACAGAGCCCCTGACTCTCCCTCAATCTGTACCCCTCTGTACTGTAACACAGCCCCCAACCTCAATCTGTACCCCTCTATACTGTAACAGAGCCCCTGACTCTCCCTCAGTCTGTACCCCTCTGTACTGTAACACAGCCCCCAACCTCAATCTGTACCCCTCTGTACTGTAACAGAGTATAGAGGCACAGTCTGTATGCCTCTATACCTCACTCTAAGGGACATGGGCAAGCAAGGAGTCAGGCAGGCAGACAGACAAGCTGTCAGCATGATAAAAGGATGGCTCGCTATACAGGTCAAACAGCTATAAAAAGGGATAGAAACAGATTTAAAGATTCAAATCAATGCAGACTCTTTAGGGGTTTGATTTCTATTCTGGACTCAAACAGAAGGAGGATGAGTGTGTGCATCAGATCTATTACTATTATTATTCTATTATTATTATTATTATTATTATTATTATTATTATTATTATTATTATTATTATTATTATTATTAACAGACAGTCCCCGCTCCAGCGCGATTTCACAAACTGCTAGTTTCCAGCCCCCTGTCTGTTATTCGAACAGGAGATGAAAGTGTCCCGGACATCACTGACTCTTTCAAGAGCGGTCAGGGGGCAGGATCAAAGAGCAAAGGGGGGGCGGGCGGGGGCTGGCAGGAGGTCTACACAGGGGCACAGGGACCACACTGAGATCCACTCAGATAAAGAGAGCAGGTGGAGAGAGACAGCCAAGGGACACAGAAAAGGACAGACGGAGACGTGGACACACAGGTGCTTGCCGCTCCGCATGAGGACCCACTTGTTGGGGGGGCCATTTTTGGACAGTTTTGTTTCCGGATGGACAGTGGAACGGTAAGACATGCAAACAGATCTGAGTACCAACTGGAAGACACTTTCATATTTCATGATTAGTTTTTCCTTGTTTATGTACGTGTTTTTAAAAGGTGTAATAGTTTTTGTGTTGTTTTTTTTTTTTTTAATTTATTTTAATCTATACACAGTACTTCTGGGGATTTCTTCTTGCTGCTTGTTTAATTGAAACTCGTGTTGAGAAATGAAAGCTATGAGCGGCAGGCATTTCCTGTGGAACATTAATATCAGTGTTACACAAACCAGTGAAGAGAGCTGTCTCTTACTGACAGTGTGCAAACTCAGTCACAGACGCAGGCTCAAACAAGTTGATTTCACAGAACACAATTAGCAAAAACCATGAGACTATTCACCCTAGCGTCAAGCGAGTCCCTAGCAGATCAGTGCTAACCCAGGTCAGTGAAAGCAGCCGGTAATGTTTCCCTGTGTGTGTTTGTTACAGACGCTAACACGGCCAGGTGCGACTGTGCCCTGCTTTTCAACTCTCTCCCAACTTCCTACCTGCAATGATAACACTGAGGCACTGGGTGGCAATGTGCGCTGTGGCAAACTACAATCCCACCAAGAACCTTGTGGGAGGGAATGTTGAATTTGTAGAGAGGAATGGATTCGCTGGCTCAGTAATGCAGCATGTGCTGATCAGGAGACAGGCAGGGGCTGATCTTCTCTCTCTTTGCTTTTGCAGGACCTCAGGACCCACGCTCCGAGGAGACTACAGCGCGTGTGATAGAACCAGCAAATAGACTGAATACACACAGAGTCGGCATCATCCGAGGAGAGAGAAAGAGGGAAGAGACAGAGGGAGAAAGGAAGAGAAGGAGAAGGGACACAGAGGGAGGGAATACAAGAAATGGGGGAGAGGCTGATACAGAGATGCAGACTCTGAAATTCAGTAACACGGTAACAAAAACAAAAAAAAAACTCTTTTAAACAATACAAACAAAAAAATATCGGATGCCGATAAGAACCAACCTGTAACAGAGTAGCTAACAACTTGGAAATCTGTGTGCAGAGGAACCAAGACAAGGAAAAAGCCTAGATAGATGAAGTCACACACATCTTCTCCTCTCCTCTCTGGCGTCGACAGGATGAAGGGCTGCCGTCAGCAGAGAGTGGCAGCAGCAGGTTTTGAGGGGATAGAGGAGAGAGGGGAGACACAGGGCAGAGCAGAGAGAGGGAAGACACAGGGCAGAGCAGAGAGAGGGGAGACACAGGGCAGAGCAGAGAGAGGGGAGACACAGGGCAGAGCAGAGAGAGGGGAGACACAGGGCAGAGCAGAGAGAGGGGAGACACAGGGCAGAGCAGAGAGAGGGGAGACACAGGGCAGAGCAGAGAGAGCGCACAGTCGTGGTCGGAGTTGCCTGCGCTCACTCTTCAGGAGACCAGCAGCGGTGGAGCCCACTGAACCGATAGAGCCGGGAGGAATCTCAAGCACCGGGCACCGCGACAGCAACCCTCAGCGCCAGACCTCGGCAACAGGCACAAAAAACTTCTCCCACAACGACGGGCCCCCCTCTGCTCAGGCCCCGCTGGGGTCGGGGACTGCGGGTCCCAGCACACCCCAGGAGAGGAAGGGGAAGGGGTGCTGCCCTGCAGCTCCCCCGAGGAAGTCCCTGGCCAGCCTCCGGAGGGGCGCTCTGAGGTTGCGAGCTTGGGGCGTCGTCTCACCCCTGGTCAACCGGCCGGGACAGGACTGCAGCCGGCTGGAGAGAGAAGGAGGGGGAAATGACGGAGGTTGTTTTGGGATTCCTGACCAAGCCAAGGCTGATCTGGGATTTCACTCTGACCGCTCCAGATATTCCCTGGTTCCCTGCGCAACCTCCAGCCCTGCAGGGCAGCTGCACAGGCGGAACCAGGAGCCGGAGCCTGGGAAGGGAGCTGCCTGGAGCAGCAGCTTCTCCGCTACAGGAAAGCTTTCACTCGGGAGGGGCAGCCTCGCCTCCTCCAGCCTGGCACCTCATGAGGCCAGGGGAGCAGACAGCCTCTCCCGCAGGATCAAGGGGCTCTCCCTCAACGAAGGACTGCGAGGGGACCCCAGGAACCTGCACGAAGGGTCTAGGGGCCCCCTACAGGATCAGGGTCACAGAAAGAGACTGGATGAAAACCAGAGCTTTGGAAAGACCCTGATCTACCACCAGAACCACAAACCTTATGTAGGTGCCCTGTGGCCCTGGGGCGAGAGGGCAGAGAGCCGGGGTAACTCCCAGGGGCAGCACTGGGACGCCAGGGGCAATGGTTTGGGGGAGCTGTTTGGTAAGCGCTGTGCCCAGGATGGATTCAGCAGGCAGGGGACCAGGATCGCTCAAACCCACTTCCTCCCAGCCATCTCACAGTCGGGGTCCCTTCTCAGTGTCCCGGTGGTGCTCCCTGAAAACTCGCCCCCTCCCTCCCCCCAGAGGGACACCTCCTCAGACCTCCGGCACTTGATTCTGCCTGTCCCGTACCCCAAATCCCCCAGGAAGAAAAGGGGCAGGCCTCCCTAAACGCCCCAGAGTGCCGGGGCAGGGATTAACCCCCCCCCCCCCCTCCCCTTTCCAGAAACAGTGAACAGCTTCTGATGTCATTTTAACTGATGTAAAGCTGGCACTGAAAAAACAGAAGCCTTGAAATATAAACCCATGTGCTTTGCAATGAAAGATGCTATGGAGTCCATCAGTGTGCATGAGTGCCCTACAGGAGCGCTGACTGTACCCGTTTAATGAGATACTGTCACATATTGTAGTTTGATATTCGACTTCTTTCTGCGTCGTAAACAAAACGCTATTCAAATGCTGCCAGCTGCTGTTTTATGGTCTGTGGATTTCCTGCTGATGCATTAAATGTATTTTTGATAAAAAATGTCTGCGTGGGTGTGGCTCTGTGTGTGTGGCTGTTGGTTTTATCCTTGTAGGTCGTACAGACACTGCCAGACTTCTTCCAGATTCTTGGGGTAATTTCCTTAGCGTCAATTGCTTTTAATATTAATAACTTTGCTAGCACTCAGACTGGTGCTAATCCATTTCCAAATGTGCTTGCTTGGCGCCGGCACTGGTATGAATGGTTTGTTGCGTCAGGGACATGCAGAGTGCGAGATCGACACCTCTCAGAGAAATCACAAGCGCAGCTACTGCTGCTACCAGGATCCAATGGGGAGGGGTCTCGCGATCAGTGACCAGTGTAACCAGCCTTGTTTGTTCAAAACGAAGGCATCCATCACTCCCGTCAAACTTTATTATTAAAGAAATTCAAGACTGCACTGCAACATTACACAAACCTCGCTAAGACCCTGTGAAGGGGGCCGTAGTGACCAGCGAAACCCCACCCAGTGAAGCATCAACCTCCAGCTGAATCTCTACCCAGAGCAGCATCACCAACCCCCAGCTGAATCTCTACCCAATGCAGCATCATCAACCCCCAGCTGAATCTCTACCCAGTGAAACATCAACAACCCCCAGCTAAATCTCTACCCAGTGAAACATCAACCCCCAGCTGAATCTCTACCCAATGAAACATCAACAACCACCAGCTGAATCTCTACTCAGTGAAACATCAACCCCCAGCTGAATCTCTACTCAGTGAAACATCAACCCCCAGCTGAATCTCTACCCAATGAAACATCAACAACCACCAGCTGAATCTCTACTCAGTGAAACATCAACCCCCAGCTGAATCTCTACTCAGTGAAACATCAACCCCCAGCTAAATCTCTACCCAGTGAAACATCAACCCCCAGCTGAATCTCTACCCAATGAAACATCAACAACCACCAGCTGAATCTCTACTCAGTGAAACATCAACCCCCAGCTGAATCTCTACTCAGTGAAACATCAACCCCCAGCTGAATCTCTACTCAGTGAAACATCAACCCCCAGCTGAATCTCTACCCAGTGAAACATCAACCCCCAGCTGAATCTCTACCCAGTGCAGCATCATCAACCCCCAGCTGAATCTCTACCCAGTGAATTACCAACCCCCAGCTGAATCTCTACCCAGAGCAGCATCACCAACCCCCAGCTGAATCTCTACCCAGAACAGCATCATCAACCCACAGCTGAATCTCTACCCAGAACAGCATCATCAACCCCCAGCTGAATCTCTACCCAATGAAACATCAACAACCCCCAGCTGAATCTCTACTCAGTGAAACATCAACCCCCAGCTGAATCTACCCAGTGAAACATCAACCCCCAGCTGAATCTCTACCCAGTGCAGCATCATCAACCCCCAGCTGAATCTCTACCCACAGCAGCATCACCAACCCCCAGCTGAATCTCTACTCAGTGAAACATCACCAACCCCCAGCTGAATCTCTACCCAGTGCAGCATCATCAACCCCCAGCTGAATCTCTACCCAATGCAGCATCATCAACCCCCAGCTGAATCTCTACCCAGTGAAACATCAACAACCCCCAGCTAAATCTCTACCCAGTGAAACATCAACCCCCAGCTGAATCTCTACCCAATGAAACATCAACAACCACCAGCTGAATCTCTACTCAGTGAAACATCAACCCCCAGCTGAATCTCTACTCAGTGAAACATCAACCCCCAGCTGAATCTCTACCCAATGAAACATCAACAACCACCAGCTGAATCTCTACTCAGTGAAACATCAACCCCCAGCTGAATCTCTACTCAGTGAAACATCAACCCCCAGCTGAATCTCTACTCAGTGAAACATCAACCCCCAGCTGAATCTCTACCCAGTGAAACATCAACCCCCAGCTGAATCTCTACCCAGTGCAGCATCATCAACCCCCAGCTGAATCTCTACCCAGTGAATTACCAACCCCCAGCTGAATCTCTACCCAGAGCAGCATCACCAACCCCCAGCTGAATCTCTACCCAGAACAGCATCATCAACCCACAGCTGAATCTCTACCCAGAACAGCATCATCAACCCCCAGCTGAATCTCTACCCAATGAAACATCAACAACCCCCAGCTGAATCTCTACTCAGTGAAACATCAACCCCCAGCTGAATCTACCCAGTGAAACATCAACCCCCAGCTGAATCTCTACCCAGTGCAGCATCATCAACCCCCAGCTGAATCTCTACCCACAGCAGCATCACCAACCCCCAGCTGAATCTCTACTCAGTGAAACATCACCAACCCCCAGCTGAATCTCTACCCAGTGCAGCATCATCAACCCCCAGCTGAATCTCTACCCAGTGCAGCATCATCAACCCCCAGCTGAATCTCTACCCAGAACAGCATCACCAACCCCCAGCTGAATCTCTACTCAGTGAAACATCACCAACCCCCAGCTGAATCTCTACCCAGTGCAGCATCATCAACCCCCAGCTGAATCTCTACCCAGTGCAGCATCATCAACCCCCAGCTGAATCTCTACCCAGAGCAGCATCACCAACCCCCAGCTGAATCTCTACCCAGTGCAGCATCATCAACCCCCAGCTGAATCTCTACCCAGTGCAGCATCATCAACCCCCAGCTGAATCTCTACCCAGAGCAGCATCATCAACCCCCAGCTGAATCTCTACCCAGAGCAGCATCATCAACCCCCAGCTGAATCTCTACCCAGAGCAGCATCATCAACCCCCAGCTGAATCTCTACCCAGAGCAGCATCATCAACCCCCAGCTGAATCTCTACCCAGAGCAGCATCATCAACCCCCAGCTGAATCTCTACCCAGAGCAGCATCATCAACCCCCAGCTGAATCTCTACCCAGAGCAGCATCATCAACCCCCAGCTGAATCTCTACCCAGAGCAGCATCATCAACCCCCAGCTGAATCTCTACCCAGAGCAGCATCATCAACCTCAGCTGAATCTCTACCCAGAGCAGCATCATCAACCTCAGCTGAATCTCTACCCAGAGCAGCATCATCAACCTCAGCTCAGCAGCCCCGGCCGTGGTTATACGGTTATAAACCCTGCTGCAGATCTCAGTTTCACTCGCTGCCCAGCTCCTCAAAATCAAATCAAATCAAAACAGGCACAGTACGCACAGGTTTCAGCAAATACTTCTTTTTAAAACTTGTTTTATGATTTTATTTAAAGAATACTGGAGTGCATAGGATACTGACAATTGTCTGGCTGTCTACTAGTGTGTTTTTTGGGGTTTTTTTTGTAGATGCATTGCAAAGCAACGTAGATGAGAAACTAGGACGACAAAAAAAAAAAAAAAAAAAAAGTGGACTGGATTTTCTTTGCATTAAGTGACAGTCGTTTTCTTGTTACTTGTTTCCAACTTATGAGAACCTTTGCAAAATTCCAATATTATCTAAATTAATTTGTATACTGACTCTATTAAAGATTTCATGCAGTTATTATTATTCATGTTTAATAATCTTAAAGTGCGAAGAACGGCTGGGGGTGTCCCCTACTCCAATAGCTCTGTACCGGAGACTGGAGCAGCCCCACGGCCGTGCATTGAGGGAATGGGAAAATACACAAAAAAATATCAAATAAAACTCATTTGGAGTTTGGAAAACAGAAATAGTTTTTTTTGTTTGTTTGTTTTTGGAACACAAAACACAAATGTAAAAGGAGGAGTTGTCTTCAATGGAGATTATAGAACAAACAAACAGAAAAATAATATGACACACCAGCCATTTGGGCTTTCAATCTTTAGGAAAATAATAATAATAATAATAATAATAATAATAATAATAATAATAATAATAATAATAAAAAATCACAACAACAGAACACAGTCGACAGGTAACTCAAACGAGTTTAGTTTTTATCATCACAGCTTAAGCAGTAGTCAGCAGGTCCCCTTTATTACGAATAACCTGTCTGGTTTCTCTCTATCCCTCCCATAAACAGCCCTGTCTGAAACACAAAGCAGTCTGTCTACATTCATAACCACTGTGAAAGAGCACTGCCTTCTCCCCGTCGCAGTTCCTGAGCTGTACACTCAAAAGCAGGTTTCCTCTGCCGCCGCCCCCCCCATGAAATCGGCAGGGTTTGGTACGCTCCAGGTTAACCTCTCTACCCATGGAGCTCTATGGGGGGGTGGGGGGGTGGATGTTGGTACGTCCGGGGTGGAGACAGTCTGTAAATCAGTCAAGAAGCAAGGTCCCTGGATCTTGCTGACTGATATACTTATATATTTACAACGCACAGCACCCCCCTCTCTCCCTCGAACCCGCATCCCTTGCTAGTGGATTCTGGTCAGCTCCTCCACGATTTTAATGAGCTCGTCCACAGTCGCCTCTCTCTTCATCCCGCTCCCGTCATCGATCTGCAGCGAAACAGACCGGTGCAATTAGACACAAACAGATCCACAACAAACCCATCACATGCCCTGCTGGAGAAAGGAGAGTTCAACACCAACACAGACCTCGGTTTCAGATCTCAGTCATGCGTTGGGTTCCGTTGCCATGCATCCTTTTAGAGTCGTTGGTAAATTCTTCCGAGATTTTTGCCATGAACACATTTCAAGCAGAGTCTGTTCCCATATAAATAAATACATTGAAACATGTGCCCAGTCCTACTTCTTCTTAAGCTCACAGCAGGGATGGGAAGGAGACTCCTGTTGCACAGCAGTCTGATCCACTGCTGGTTTCACTATGAGTTTAATAAGACACACTGGGGCTAAATCAGTAAAACCTGGAATGGGCGACACGGCTACGCATCCCCCTCAGAGAATGAATGTGAAACCTAGACTGCTCTGGAATGGGAGTACAGTGAAGGGGGCTCCGAGTCAGTCTGTCACACTTCACACGTTTCTCCACATATCAGCAGAATTTCTGAAACAGCTGTCATTAAAACGCAGTAATAAAAGTTATTTAGCTCAAGCCACTGAGAATATCAGATTCTGGCGATATAGGTGGCGTTTGTCTGTATATCTGGCTGTCTGCATGTCCCAGTTGCACTGTGTTACTGGGAGTCTTGTTCCCCTGCATGTCCCAGTTGCACTGTGTTACTGGGAGTCTTGTTCCCCTACCTGCAAGCCGCTGACCACCTCCTGCATCTTGGGCCGGCTGAGATCCAGGAAACTCTCAATCAGATCCCCGTCGATGAAGCCTGTCGCCTGCTCCGTCTTCCGCTCTGTGTGGAACGATCTCCAGGTGGGAAAAATCAAGGAAAAAACACTTGGAAAAAATCCCTAAAAATCAGGATAAAGGTTGGGAAAACATTTGGAATAGGAAAAAGTACCACGGGTCAGACAGGATCAGAGATAAGAACATGAGAGAGATGCCATTCGGCCCACCAACGCTCGTCCGGTCCCGAGCAGCTGATTGATCTCAAAACTTAAAAGGATCCCAGCGATTCATCATCAACACGACTAGGTCTGTATTTAATAATCTACAGGAAATCTGAGAACTGCTTCTCAGAGCTGGGTGAGGCAGGGAGACAGAATCACACACAAGGCTCTGCTGCCACCTAGTGGAAGACTGGGTTACGGGCATCACGGCCAAGCAGCAACATACCAAGAGATGTATCTGGGTTGAATAACAGCAAATCATAACAAATTAATACAGAGGTCCATCTTTGTTATAAATTATTTAAAAAGCAATGAAATACTGAACACAGGGAATTAGTGAAGGGACCTTTTACTGTAATACAGCATAGAGCTGCAGGATTGCAGTGGAGCCTGCTGTCCCACCCGATCCTGCGAGACCCCACACCTACTAACAGAGGGACCTCTGTCTTTCTCACAGGCTGCTACCAACTGAACGCAACTGCTGGAAACAGTTCAACGCAAATTTCATTGCAGGTCTAAAACGCCTCTTAGCAGGACAGAGTGGATTCAGTTGCAGATAAAAAAAAAGCAGTTATTGTGCGTGTTACTGGCGTTATTGTGTGTGTTAGTGGCATTAGTGTATTTGTTACTGGCGTTACTGTTTGTATTATTGGCGTTATTGTGTGCCCCTGCCAGCGCTGCAGAGGATATAAGGAGTGTTCGATCTTGCCCACGCTCTTGATGACCTTGTTGAGTCTGTTCTGCAGGTCCAGGAGGAGGCTGTACCAGCTCTCAGACAGGGAGGTCACCAGACCTGGGGAGAGAGAACGGATGGGAGATACATTTCTAATCATTTTTCAAAATTTCCCAGAAAAACAAAATCCATATATTCCCGGTGTACCCCAGTATATTCCCAGTGTACCACGGCCGCGGTGCTCACCGATCATGCCGTTGACGGTGCCGAGCAGCACGGAGCCCTGCGTGGGGGTGGAGCTCTCGCCCAGGTTCTGCATCACCAGCGAGCCATGGCAGAACACGTTCACAAACTCGCCCAGGTGAAACAGACCCACCTCCTGCAGGTGCTGCCGCTCCTCATCCGTGGTGGCAGCACTGGGAGAGGGGAGAGAGGAGATGTGGATATGGGGAGAGAGGGAGTGAGGGGAGGGAAAAGGGAAATGGAAAGGGAGAGAAAAAAAAAAAATTTGAATGAGTGGGAAATCTCTCGTGCTGTGAAGTGCAGTGCAGTGCAGTACAGTGCAGTGTGTTAGTGATACAGGGGAGCCCCCTCTGAGCAGTGCACCCCCTCTTTCCCTGCCCTGTCAGTCCCAATGCTGGGTTGTGCAGTATGGAGGGGGGTGGAGATACTGATACAGCATCTCCCCTACCTGTCTTTCTGACACACAAACAGGTTGAAGGCGTTCTCCGCCCCCAGGAAGTTGTCATCGTCGAGAATCTCCACCGCGCTCATCCAGTTGGGGTTGAAATCTCGAGCGATCTGCGGCATGGAGAGAGAGGGAGAGGGAGAGGGAGAGACTATAGATTATACTGAAATAAATCAGCGGGTGTGTAATCAATGCGCTGGTTCAGGTGAGGCTCATTTCTGTTAATTTACAATTTAAAAGCAAAACGAGTGAAGAAACAGCTGCTTGGGTTTGTGTGGATCTCTGTTCTCTGCAGTCTTAAGAAAAACAGCTCTCCACTCAAACCCAGCTGTTTCTTCACTCTGAAGAGTAAATCAGCCCGATAGACACCAGCGACACTCCCCTGTGGGGAGCGTGATCAGACTAATCGAACAGAGGGTCCGTGCAGCTCTACCCTCACTGTATTTACTAACCCCTTGCCCCGTCTCCCTCCCTCCATCTCCCCTTCCTCTCCCCCCCCCCCTCCTCACCTCCTCGAAGTTTCCCTCCATGGGTTTGTATGCCAGCAGCAGCACCGATCTCATCAGGTCCCCCACCAGTATGAAGTCTCCCTTGGTCTTCAGGTACAGAGCCATAATGTTGTTGTAGTGGTTGCACTCGGTACGCAGCTCCTTCTCCGCGGTCCACTCGTACAGACGCACCTGCAACACAAAGCCAGTCTCACCACTCGTACAGACAATACCCGCAACACAGAGCCAGTCTCACCACTCACCATGCCTGGCTTTACTACCTGTCTAATGAGACACACCTGAGAGAGATGCTGTTACTGGCAGAGAAAACGAGCCTCTAGTAACCTCTGCCTTGTAGAGATTTGTATTGACCTTGTTAATAAACATCTCTCCAGACAGGTGCAGCCATAACCAGACATCATAATAATAATAATAATCATAATAATAATAATAATAATAATAATAATAATAATACAAGACTAAGTGAAAGCATTGTATTGTCCTCATGCATACAAAGCTACACAGAGTCATATTGACCCGAGTCGTTCTGTTTGTAGACGAGATAAGCTCGAACTGTTTATAAGTTTGTGACCCCTAATATTATAGGGGGAAATAAACATTTAAGGTCAATAGAAGGTCAACAGACACCAGTGTGGGGTCAAATAGGAGGGTTAACAGACACTTCAGAGCTCGCTCCCTGCATACTGGGGCTAGTCAAACTCATAGTAAAACTATGAGGATTATTAATGATGATACTCACTGTGCTGTTGATGCTGGCCAGCAGCTTCCCGTTGAACTCCACCATGGAGTACACAGCCCCCTTCACCTCCTTCTCAGCTACGGTCTGCAGTTTACCTGTTTGGGGGGGGGGGGGAAATCACATCACTCAGGGTTAGTAAGACACACCCGAGGTTGTTTTCTATACACTGGGGCTCAAACTCCAAGTAAAAACTGGAATGGGTGAAAGTGCTATGCAATAGGAGTCTTATTTTCCTCCGCTTCCCCCCCCTTAGCTATAACCGTACCTCTCTACAGAGGGAGTAGTGCAAGACTACCAGGTGCCCCTGCTATTATGTTCCCTCCCCTCCCTCTCAGTCCTACAGTTCTCCCCTTCACACCCCCCCACTCACCGTCGCAGTACTGGAAGACGACGATGCGCCCCTGCTTGGGCTCAGCCTCCTCGGGGTGCACCATGGCTGTCCCCACGATGAAGTAGATGTTGGGGTCCTTCCCCAGCTTGCAGGAGACGAGGCTCAGGGCAAACTCGTTCTGCAGGAACTGGTGAGCGTGGAGCACTGCAGCCAGGAACACGAGGGGTGACAGGGTGTGTGTGTGTGTATGAAAGAGAGAGAGAGAGAGAGAGAGAGAGAGAGAGTTCACAGAAACAGTTTTCAAATTTCTAAATAACTAAATTAAAAAAACTCATGCCCGCGATGACTGACCCTCGAAGGTGTGCTGGTCCACTATGAGCAGGCTGTGCACCTCGATCTCCTCTCCGAACGAAGTCTCGTGGGGGGAGGTGCTGCTCGGGAACAGCTTACTGGAGCTCACACTGCTGGACAGGGCCTGGGGGCAGAGAGAGAGAGGAGGGGGTTACACAACGCGGGAACAGCCAGGACACTAGAGAGGAGGGGGGTGAACTCACTGAGAGAACAGCAATGTCCGTACCTGTGTGCTGGCGCTGGGTCGCACCGCTGCTGTCGCCCCGCTGGCATCCTGCACCTCCACTCTGCTGGACAGCACCCCAAAACACTGGGACCCCTCCTGGTAGCAGATACGCCTGCAAGGAAGTTTAATTAGGGGCCAGCTAGGCTAGACACATGCATCACAAGTGGAGATTGTCATGTGAAAGTTTTGGTAGCAAAAGGTGAAACTAACTGGGGCGCGAAAAGAACTCTAGAAACTATCTCTGCGTTGAGGAATGCCTGTGCCCATTGTATAAAACAGGCATCAGGATGAGTCACTTATGAAACGTTTAAACACGTGCTTTCTTGAGCTCTCTCAGTTCCACTAATATACACACACACACAATCTAACTTCACTGTAACAAATCCCCCTGGGACCTGGAGAAATGTTCGTTATATCAGGGTGTTCACTATAATAGGGTTTGGCATTTTTCTGTATCAGAATAATGACAAAATGGCAAATTTGAATTGAACATCAATATATAATACATTTATGAAGATTCCTTCACATTGATCAACATTTAACCCTTTGCGGTCCATTTATTAATCGCGCGTCAGGCACGCCACGTCTAATTAATTTTCACACACGCACTTAATTTTATACGCGCTGTTTAAAAGTATTTTTTTCCACAGTCAAACGGGTTTAAATGGCCCTGCATATCAACAAAGCACTCACTAGGCATCTCCAGCCCCGCCCCAGCCTTTTGTTTGCTATAGCGTTCAAATATGTAAGAAATAAATAATAATAATAATAATAGTCGTACATACCGATCGATCATCTCCGGATCACTCGTTTTATCACCAAACTCCTCAATAATGCGATCAGTGTCATTATTTTATTATTATAACATCTGAAAAAAGCTCTGCAAATGTCCATGATAGTCTCAGTATGCTGACGCACTTAGCCAGCTTGTTTACTATGGACGCCCATTATCTGATACCTGATACCATGTATGACTATTCATACGCCTTTTTTTATTTATTTATTTATTTTTTTCCCCGACTTGTCTCGGCTCCTGTCGCTCCCACTCGGCAATTGAATGGTTTTCTCGGCTTTTTCCGGAGAAAAAACGACTAAACACCCGTTTATTGCGTTGCTATAATGATGTCGGACCCAGTCCGACAAAGGACCTGTGAGGAATAATTGCAATGTCGGACCCAGTCCGACAATGGACCGCAAAGGGTTAAACAGTATTGTGACAAGTTACACGTGTCACGTGTGGGTAACTGCATTGCAAGACAGAGACATGAGTGTTGGACTTGAAACGCCGGCACAGACGTGCAGGATTTATTAAACACAAAACAGAAAGTAAACAAAAGGTCATGTGACACTATCAACGACGGTAACGCACAGAGGCAGCAATCATTTCATCAAACATAACTCCAAAAAGCACACAAAACAAATCTGTTTCCATTTATAAATTACACCAACACTAATTTCCTATCGCCCTGCTACAGGTATGTTTAAAAGAAAACAGTAAAGAAATGAAAAAGGAAAAATGAAAAAATGTACACTTTCATGCTGAATACGGTAATTGCACATCCTTTCTCTTGACTATCCAGCGTAGATTGCTCCTCACGCCCATTGCCTGGTTGCAGTTTGTGTGAAGATGACAGACAGGCAACGACTGCATTCGTCATGCATGATTCGTACTACAATAGGTCATCTTTGAATTAGAGTTATCTTTGAATTAGTCAACCATGGTGTTTGTTTTTTCAGAGAATAACACACTTGACACTAGTGAAAGTTCAGGGTCAGTCAGTACTGAGATCGTTTTATTGAAATTGAATTGAATTGCATTGGAAAAAAAAAAAAAAAAAAAAAATCTGTTCTTGCTGTTGGGATTGTTAAAAATGGGTGTTTGTTATAAGAAGGGTTTGTTAGTAAAGTTAGCCTGTATGTATGTATGTATGTGTATGTATATATATGTATATATATAATAAAACTCACCGGGGAGACTCGTTGAGGGGCACGGTGCGAATGTGCAGCTTCTGAATCTCATCGATGGTGCCGATCGTCAGGGTGCTGTTATTGGCAAGAGCCAGACTGGAGGGGCAGAGAGAGGGAGAAGGAGGGATGTTAAATATTTCTGTTTGCTGCATTGAGAGAGGAACACCCCCCCCCCACACACACGCAGCAGCGCACCTGTCAGGGTACCCCTCGGAGTTCAGGGGGCACATGTAGTTGACCTCCTTAAGGTTGACGTTGGAGAACACCAGCTTGTGGTTGCTGCTGTAGATGACGGTGGGCCGGTCGGAGCAGGCGAACACGTTGGTGGTTGAGAGCGATCGGAAGGTGCGCAGGACTGTGGGCTGAGTGCCCAGGGTCACCTTCTTACGATCACTGAGCACACCTGGGAGAGAGAGGAGAGAGAGAGAGAGGGAGAAAGGAGGGAACGGGGAGAAAGAGAGGGGGGAGGGGGAGGAGAGGAGAGAGGGGGAGGGAGGGAGAAAAGAGGGAACGGGGAGAGCGGAGGGAGAGACTTTGAAAATTTCTTTACTGAATAATTAAAAACTCAATTATTATGTAACCAAATCAGGCCCCTGGTAAATGTGTTCTGAAGTAAGGGATCACAGAAATTGCAGAAATTATTTCTCAAACTCCCAACTCCTGGCTCATTTCACTAAACTTAGGGCAGTTCTGAGACTGTACAGGGCTAGTGTGAGCCTCTAACCCTGCTCTTGCCCTGGGCCCTTGATCTCCGAGTGAAATAAGTTCAGTCTGAATCGATGCACTGCAAATCAATCAATCAAAGAGGTACCAGTGTGGACGTCGAGTCCGAAGTAGAAGAGCGCCCCGTCTCCGAGCGCGCACAGCAGGTAGTGACTCCCCTCGAAGGTGGTCATGAGGATCGAGCGCGGGATGATTTCTGAAGAGGAGACGCAGACAGGTCATGATTAACCCTCTTTTTTCTAGATCCTGATAGATGCTTTGTAGCATTTGACAAAAGATAATCTAAAGTCAGCATTTAAAAATCATGCTAAAACAGATTTGGTTCCTTCAGCCTGCCTCACCTCCTCCCAGCATCTCCTTGTGCAGCATGTTGAAGGAGGGCAGGTTGAGGATCCGTGCGGAGATGTCCGTCCACAGTCCCACTGCGCACAGGGAGGACACCCCGTTACTGTCCCCCAGAGGGGTGATGTCCAGGCAGGCCACTTCGTGCTCCATCTCCGTGGAGCTGCAACAGGAGAGCAGAGAGGAGGGAGGTAAACAAATAAACAAATCAAACCGCAACGTTACCGGCACAGCATTGCAGTGAGTGCAGCAGCGACAGCAGGTGTGTGCAGTGCGAAGCTGCTGGCCGTTGGTCTGCTGCAGTGTGTGGAGAGTGCAGTGTCTGTTTGTATTTAGTGTACAGTCTCCGCACTGGATCTCCAGGTAGCACAGCACCCTGTAGTGTGTCTCTGTGCAGTGTATTGTAGTGTATAGTGTTACCTGATCTGTTTGAGCTCTCCGCACTGTATCTCCAGGTAGCACAGCACTCTCCCCACAGCCACCACCACCTGGCTGCTGTTGCAGGACGCCACGCTGATGTTCTTGCCATTGGGCTCCTTCCACTCGCTCACCAGGGCCTTGCTCTCCTGGGTGACCAGGCGCACGGAGCCAGACGTGATCTGAGAGGAGAGATGAGCAGCGTGAACTCACCCCGGCACACAGCTAACCTCACCCCGGCACACAGCTAACCTCACCCCGGCACACAGCTAACCTCACCCCGGCACACAGCTAACCTCACCCCGGCACACAGCTAACCTCACCCCGGCACACAGCTAACCTCACCCCGGCACACAGCTAACCTCACCCCGGCACACAGCTAACCTCACCCCAGCACACAGCTAACCTCACCCCGGCACACAGCTAACCTCACCCCGGCACACAGCTAACCTCACCCCGGCACACAGCTAACCTCACCCCGGCACACAGCTAACCTCACCCCGGCACACAGCTAACCTCACCCCGGCACACAGCTAACCTCACCCCGGCACGCTTATGCCTTGTTTCCACTGCAGGCTGGCATTTTTTTTTTTTTTCCTGCATCATCAGGTCACTGGGGGATTGAGGGAATGTATTGTGCTGCGTTTAAAGAAACCCTCAGTAGTAGAAATTCAGAAGAAAAAAGAAAAGAAAAAGAAACCATGCATGCTGCTGCAATTGAAAAAAGTTGGTGGTTATTTTTATTTTCGTGCTGTACACGATTGTAGACAGCACTCTCAAGACCCAATTTTCCAAACCAAACAGAAGACGGATTTAAAGTGAATCCGATAGCTCCCATGTTAACCTGCAACAACCCCAAAGACACGTTTTACTCTGGAATCGCTGTAGTGCTCTGAATGCTTACCGAAGCAGAATGACTGGTAGCAAACACAGTTTCCTTCTTTCAGAGAGAACAGTAAAGCTTATATGTGTTTTTTCTGGTTAAAATGATAATAATATGTGAACCTCTGCCTGTAGGGTGCTGTTCCATTGTGGCGTTCTCCACACAGGTACTGTTCAAAAGACCCTGCAGCACATTCACAGGCCGGCACCCTAAAACACTGTCTTTGTTCACAAAAAAAACATTTCAGCTGTTCCCGCTCCGATAGTTGCTGTCTGTAGTTTTTCTGTGCAGCCCGCAGTTTGTATATTTTGTCTCCCAGCACTTTTGTGGTTTTTGTGGGAATCCGTCATCAGCAGCCACTGTAAAGGGTCACATGTTTTTCTGTTCCCCTGTCGGCTTCCTATAGAAGCACAGGCCTCCCTGCTGAGTGATGATGTAGTTCCTTTGTCAGCAGTCTGGCCACATCGGGTACGATGAAGCAAAGCAGGCTACAAAACCGTTCGTGGCTGGCCAGGGCCAGCAGTGGAAACGAGGTTCACTCCCGCTCACAATCTCACTCACTGACACACAACTCGAAGACACAGCCACCAGAGGGCAGGCAAAAAAAAGAAAGGCCCTGTTTTCAATATTTCTGTCTGGTTCCTGGTGTGCATGTCAGGACAGCAGATGGAGGGTTTCTTACCTGAATGAGCTGTTTGTGCGCCACATTCCCACAGAAGAAGGTCTGAAGGTTATCAACAAAGCCAGGGAGCTCCGTCTCCTCCACCTCCTCTCCGTTCAGCATCAGCACCCTGCAGACAGAGAAACAGAGGAGACACAGAGACATACAGAGAGAGAGAGAGAGAGAGAGAAAGAGAGAGAGAGAGAGAGAGAGACACACAGACAAAAAAAGAGAAGTCAGCCAGAATAAGTAACCAGCGTGTGTGTGTTCATGTGTGTGTGTGTATTTAGTAAATAGACACATTTTAGCATAAAACGATGTGGTTGTCCAGCATGGACTGCATGTGCACTCACCGAGTCTGCCCCACGAAGGACAGCACCAGCATGTCATCTGTGTCCCGGCTTGCATCAGACCTGAGGGGCCACAGCCCTGGGGAGAGGAGGAGAGAGGGGATCACACAGACACCCACACCCGGAGCACAGTGTGAGTTTCTAACCCTGCTCAAACTCCTGGCTCCAGATCATTTCAATACTACTAATAATAATAGACTTCATTGAGGGGAGTTCTGAACCCCAGGACTGGGTGCAGCGTGAGTCTCAAGGAGCAGGTGTGTTTTTTCTCCCACCTTTGATCCCGGGCAGGTCGATGCTGGCATGCTCATGAATCCCAATCCCATTCCGGATGATTCGCAGGGATCCTTCCTTGAACGCTCCGGAGCAGGTCACCAGCTGGGAAAGCAAGAGAACGGGAGATCATAAACAAAAACACCAGAAAAAAGAAAATGGGATTTGTAGAGTATTTACTATGTGATGTCCCTGCTCACCTGCCCCTGCCCCTGCCTCTCCAGGTCCACCACACACATATCCACGATGGGGCCCAGGTTAGTGAAGGTCTCCATCACTGCCACGTATGAGCCCTGCTCATTGCTGTCCACGTTCAGCTGCAAGAGAAGAGAGGAGCTGCTCTGTGACACTGCCACCCAACTGAAACAAGCGCTGTCAATAACACAGAGAGAGAGAGAGAGAGCGAGAGAGACTCACAGACAAAGCGAGAGAGAGAAAGACTCACAGACAGAGAGGAGAGAGAGGAGAGAAAGAGAGAGAGAAAGACTCACAGACAGAGAGGAGAGAGAGTGTGCAAGAGAGACTCACAGACAAACACAAAGAGAGAGAGAGAGAGAGAGACTGGCACCAACTGGAATGAGCTTTTTAAATAAGCCACAAACACAGGCAGACAGACAGATACACACACATGCACACACAGTCGCGTATGCAGGGTAAGCAGGTAAATTAAAAGACAACCGTCCCGCTCCGTACCTTCACCAGCTGAGAGTCTCCGAGCCGGGACCCCACAAACACCACGCCGTTATCCAGGTAGGTCAGGCAGTCCGCGATCGACGTCTGGGGAACACAAACCAGAAAGAAACAGTTTCAACAGCACTACACTTCACCCCAGTAACTCTAACCTGCATCCTGCCCCCTCACCTCTCCCAGCTCTAACCTGCTCAACTCACCTCTAACCTGCTCGACTCACCTCTCCCAGTTCTAACCTGCTCGACTCACCTCTCCCAGCTCTAACCTGCTCGACTCACCTCTCCCAGCTCTAACCTGCTCAACTCACCTCTCCCAGCTCTAACCTGCTCGACTCACCTCTCCCAGCTCTAACCTGCTCGACTCACCTCTAACCTGCTCGACTCACCTCTCCCAGCTCTAACCTGCTCGACTCACCTCTCCCAGCTCTAACCTGCTCGACTCACCTCTCCCAGCTCTAACCTGCTCGACTCACCTCTCCCAGCTCTAACCTGCTCGACTCACCTCTCCCAGCTCTAACCTGCTCGACTCACCTCTCCCAGCTCTAACCTGCTCGACTCACCTCTCCCAGCTCTAACCTGCTCGACTCACCTCTCCCAGCTCTAACCTGCTCGACTCACCTCTCCCAGCTCTAACCTGCTCGACTCACCTCTAACCTGCTCGACTCACCTCTCCCAGCTCTAACCTGCTCGACTCACCTCTCCCAGCTCTAACCTGCTCGACTCACCTCTCCCAGCTCTAACCTGCTCGACTCACCTCTCCCAGCTCTAACCTGCTCGACTCACCTCTCCCAGCTCTAACCTGCTCGACTCACCTCTCCCAGCTCTAACCTGCTCGACTCACCTCTCCCAGCTCTAACCTGCTCGACTCACCTCTCCCAGCTCTAACCTGCTCGACTCACCTCTCCCAGCTCTAACCTGCTCGACTCACCTCTCCCAGCTCTAACCTGCTCGACTCACCTCTCCCAGCTCTAACCTGCTCAACTCACCTCTCCCAGCTCTAACCTGCTCGACTCACCTCTCTCAGCTCTAACCTGCACCCTGCCCCCTCACCTCCCCAAGCAGCTCCACGCGCAGGTCCTTCAGGGTCACCGACCCGTCCATCTGCTCCTCCTTCTCCAGCAGCAGCATGAACAGCCTGCCCTCCATGTCCCCGAGCAGGTAGCGTGAGCCGCTTGGGTCCACACGGTGGTGACACACAACCGAGCTTTGCTGTGAGAGACAGAGAGCGAGAGACAAAACCTTTCAACAAACATGTATACACACACACCCACCCTACTGCTAACTGACAGGACAAGTTGATTGGAGTGAAAATGCCTGTTATTTTTCTGTTATTTTAAATTAAAACAGACAGAACAGAGCGCAGTACACTACTGGCTAACTGGTATTGAAAATGGACAGGACTCCATTACCTTTATCATAATAATAAATGCAGAGATAAATATATGCAGTTCCCTAGGGCTATGAATACATCACACCGTGACATCACAACTATTGTAAATGTGGGCGGGGCCATGCTCAGTACCTTGATGATGGGCGGGGCCACGGCCAGGTACTTGTCTCCGTTGTGGTAGGTGATCGATTCCTGTCCGATGATGATGGCTCCTCCGAAGGGCTCTGGGACTTGGAAATAAACAAACTACTTTTAAAAAACAACGCACAGAGCCAGGACCCACGCCCAGCGAAGGGTTAACAACGACTCTGCCATACCTCACAACACACCAGAGTTAGTGCTGCCCTCCCTCCAGCCTCGCCCCTTCCCTGCCTACCTGCGATGACCATGGATGCCTCTGCCTCCACGTTCTCCTGCTTCCAGGGGCCCTTGTTGAACTCCTTCTCTCGCAGGGAGACCTCGTAGGTCTTCACGTGACGTCCCTGGGGGTCCTGCACAGAACAGCAGCGCAGCCAGTGGGTCAGATCTCACTTCATTGCAATCACACAAACTTTGTGTTTCTCTGTGCTCAGAGGAGTGTCATTGTGAGTGTGCGTTTCTCCCTGTGCCAATGTATCTCTCCCTCTCCCTGTGGCAGTGTTTCTCTCTCTGTGTGCCAGTGTTTCTCTCTGTGTGCCAGTGTTTCTCTTTGTCTGTGTGCCAGTGTTTCTCTCTGTGTGCCAGTGTTTCTCTTTGTCTGTGTGCCAGTGTTTCTCTCTGTTTCTTTCAGTACCTGGTAGACGAAGCAGATCGTGGGCACTTGGCAGCCGAACAGGAACTTGACATCAATGACCTGCAGCTCCTCCAGACGGATGTTGAAGGCTTTCAGCTCCTTGTTGTCCCGGTCCAGCGGGATCACCTTGAAGAGGCCGTCGTACAGACGCAGCCCGATCATCCGGCACTCCGGGTCAATGATCCCGATGATTCCCGTCTCCGAGGGCCGGCCGATGCGATCCTGAGAGCGCGAATCAGAATCACAGCTGACTGTGTGACTGCACTGCACTGACAGGTCAGGCTTCAGCCTAGCTGTTTCTATTAACTTTTACAATAATAATAATAATAATATGACTTTCAACATCATAAACAGATGCAGGTTTAATACCAGCACGGTCCACCTCTTGACAAAGTGACAACGCCAGCACTGCCAGCCGGACAAATCGTGTGTCCTGGATTCAGAGTTCAGGATCAGTAATGAAACGTACCTGCACGTTCCCGTGTGCACGGGTCAGGATATCGATACTGTCTCCACACTGCTTGTACTCCAGGATGCAGGCGTTGTACTTGGTCGTCAGGATGAAGAGAAGGTCTTTGCTCTCTCCCTGGAGTCGGTGGAACAAAATCAACAAACACGGAATCAGAATCCCCCATCACGGAGCAGATTTTAACATGACAGGAATGACAGGACTGAAACTTAGAGTAGCGATGGAAGCAGGACTCCTGTATCACAGCAGTATCTCGCCCACTTCAGGTTTTACTATGAGCTTGATTAGCCACAGTGTAGCTCAGGTGTGTTTTTATCAAACACAGTAAAACCAGAAATGGATCAAACTGCTATGCAATGGGAGTCTTATTTCCATTCATGTTAAAGACAAGTCTTTTCTCAGCAGTATTTTAAAGGACACACACAGAGATGGAGACAGAGGCTCAGACACATGCAGAGACAGAGACAAATGCAAAGGACTTCCTCCATGCTGCAATGGGAAGAGTGATCTGATCATGTCAACAATACACACATATATAATGTAAGTGAAGAAGTGCAGCTCTGCACCACAGGGCTGGGGTCAGTGTGAGTTTCAAGGCACGTGAAATGAAACACAGGTTTCCTGTTCTGAGGCTCGGAGGTGCAGTGAAGGGGCCGCAGGGAGCACAGGGATCTCCCCCGGCGCGGGACGCTTCCTCCGCACTCACCTTGGGTCTGAACAGCTCCATGACGGCGATCTTGCCGTACATGCCCACCTCCTTGACCGGCCGAAGCCCCTCTGGAGTCACCACGTAGATCTCCAGCCGCGTGTTCTTCGCAATGAGCAGGTTCAGGTCCTCCGCGGAGGTGAAGTGACCTGGGGGGGGGGGGGGGGGGAGACAGACAGAAAGAAAGAAAGAATTATTAAAGAAAGGACACAGAGACACACAGACAGAAAGAAAGAATTATTAAAGAAAGGACACAGAGACACACAGACAGAAAGAAAGAATTATTAAAGAAAGGACACAGAGAGAGATAGAGAAAGAGTGAGAGAAAGACAAAGAAAGAATTATTAAAGAAAGGACACGAGAGAGAGCGACAGACAGAATGAAAGAATTATTAAAGAAAGGACACAGAGAGAGAGAGACACAGACACAGAATGAAAGAATTATTAAAGAAAGGACACAGAGAGAGAGAGAGACACAGACACAGAATGAAAGAATTATTAAAGAAAGGACACAGAGAGAGACACAGACACAGAATGAAAGAATTATTAAAGAAAGGACACAGAGAGAGAGACAGACACAGAATGAAAGAATTATTAAAGAAAGGACACAGAGAGAGCGACAGACAGAATATAAGAATTATTAAAGAAAGGACACAGAAAGAATTATTAAGACAGACAGACAGAGACAGACAGACAGACAGACAGAAACTGTTTTTACATAATCTTTATTTTATATAGAGCCTTTCATAGTGGACCACCATCACAAAGCGCTTTACAAGATGCAGTAACAACAAGAAAATTCATCATACTTTAAATAGACAAATGCATAATACATAATATACAGTAAAAAAAAACAATGCATAATACATGATATACAGTGGAAAGTGCATCATACATGAAATAGCAGCAGCAACACAGCAGCTAATAGCAGATATCAGGCTTAAAGAGCATGGAAAGCAAGAGAGAACAGGCGGGTCTTGAGAGCTGATTTAAATATATTTATATATATATATATATATATATATATATATATATATATATATATATATATATATATTCTTATTTTACGATGTAGTCAGCCAGTCGATATGAGCATAGCGCTGTTATTAATGCAATATACCCGTGTGCAGAGACACACAGAGAGAGAGAGAGAACATGAATGGGTTTTTATTTAATTTTTTACTTTGTCAGCAGCGACTTCTGTACCGTGCCAGCTTTATTTTGAGAAGCTCAGTCGGTGCTTTGTCGGGAGATGACGTTACTAATGCTACAGAACTGCAGGGTTTTCATTTATATGCCGAAAATGCGCAGCACAACCATATTAACAGATAACAGATAACGCTCGTCTGGTTTTTTCTCTCTCCAGATGTGGCCACGCACCATTATTTCAAAGCAAATTTAAGTCATGCTCCTGAAATACTCTGCATGACAGCAATACAAAACAAACAGAAACTGTTTTATTTACAGATCTGAAACGTTTATTTTACCCCCCCCCCAGGTCTTATTGCCCCCATTTATCCCATCTGCATCGACCTCGCGTTTCGGGTTTAATTTCTCGGGCTCTCCGCAGGCCCCGCCTCTCCGGCGGCTCGATTAAGGACCTCATGGCGGGCATGGAGTCTCGGAGGCGGCGGTGCAGGGGTAAACAAGAGCCGATCATTATACCAGGCATCACAAAAATAAATACATCCTTACCCGTAATGCAAGCATTGACCGCGGTGGGCTTCTGGGCCGTCACCACGTAGTTGTAGGACATGGTGATAGGAGAAAAATAATAATAACTATTATTATAATGAAAATAAAACAAAATAAAATGGTGTTATCTGCGCGCTTTCCGCTCAACCCTCAAGGAAAAGCAGCTTGAGTTATAACTCAATATCGCCCCCCAGCGCCCGAGCACCGCACTGCACAGCCCTTAAACAGCCTGGTTGAGCGCCCTCTAGCGACCAGAACCAATACAATAACTATATATTAAGGGTAGTATTTATTTTATATACCGTATTTATTTTACAATTCTGCATATTTAAATTATGCAAAGTTTCTACTTCTTTTTAGAAAAAAAAACTTGCTGTCGTACTTTTTTTTATATAGCGCCGCAATGTGGCCGGGGTGAGAACAACAGTCTATGCAGCTCGTATGTAGTGAATGAAACGGTGGCGCATTATTAGCCACAGTTAAGCGGAACTGAAAACGGCGCACAAAGCCGCGAATCTAGTGTATTATGTAGCTTTTTGGGTTTAATTATCAAAAATAAAGTTTAATTGATACCCCCCGTCCGGGAGGGGGCGATAGTAAGTCCCCATGGTGGATTTAATGCGCCAATAAAGCACACTAAATAGCTACCAGCATCAACCAGGCTCGATCAATCGATCACACAGATTGATGTGCAGTCCTTAGAAACAGGATGTAAAAAAAAATAATTTTAAAAAATGCAAACGAGACAAAAACAACAAAGACTGCATTCTGTAACCATATTTAAATAGCAGCGCAGCCCGGTACTGTTTACAGAACCAATCGCGTCATCCTAAACTCGAATTGCTAATATAAATATATGTTTTTTTTCTTAAAAGGCTAGATTCGGAAAGACAGAAAGAAAGCGAGAACGTGTTACGCAGGAAGGTAATATTATCAATACCCGGACAGCCGTGCAGTGCAGTTGTTGCAGATAGGGTAGGGTAGGGTGGGGACGAAAAAGAAAGGCTTCCGTCCCATTAGTTTGTTAATCGCTGCAGACGCCGCGCTGTCGTGGATTGGATTCCATTCTTTGGTACCGAGGGAACCCACAAGACTCGGTTCGCTTTGCAGAAGATTACATTGTTATTAGCAATCGGGTCGTGGTGGGAGTTTGAGTGTGGTTTGCTTGATAAGAATATATATCATTTGTTTTAAACAAATGCATTCTAAAAACTAATAATAGCAATATCTCGATTTTCGCTTTTAGTGTTCAGATATTCAGATAATAATCTCAGATACATCGGAGCAGCGCAGCGTGCCATTTAAAAGCACCAGGGCGTCACTAAGCATACAGCACTGCTCCCAAATCCCGAGAAACGCCTCGCTAGCGCCCCCCTCTGCCCCTCAGGGATCGATAATATTAACAATAATCGTTGCAGTGCAGCTTGAAAGCCAGTCCAGGTGTTACATTCGCTGGCTCTCTAGCGCCCCCCCTCCTGGCCTCTCTGCGATGGCGGATCTGGAGCTAGCGATGGCGCTGGTGGATGAGGAGGATCAGAAGCGACACCGGCGCATGAAGAGGCGCCGCCCGCAGCCCTACACCTTCCGCCGTCACCACGATTACTCGGACCTGCCGGACCGGCTCCTGATCCAGAGGTTCCGCTTCGACCGGCCCAGCCTCAACTTCCTGTGCGAGCTGCTGAGGGACGACCTGATGTCGCCGCTGGCGCGGAACCACCCGCTCCCCGTGGAGACCAAGCTGTGCGCCGCGCTGGCTTTCTACGCCACCGGCTCCTTCCAGAACGCGCTGGGCGACTCGGTGGCGGGCGCCTGCCAGGCCACCATGAGCCGCGCCATCACGCAGGTGTGCGACGCGCTGGTGGGGAAGGCCCACCTCTTCATCCGCTTCCCTCGCCGGGAGGGAGAGGCCGAGCCGGTGAAGCAGCAGCTCCGGGGCCTCTGCGGGGGCCTCCCCGACGCGCTGGGGGCCCTCGGCTGCACCCACGTGGCCATCAAGGCCCCCAAGGACAGCGAGCGCGCCTACCTGAACCGGCGCGGGTTCCACTCCATCAACGTGCAGCTCACCTGCACCCGCGCGCACAAGATCACCAGCGTGGCCGCCAACTTCCCCGGCGCCTGCCGTGACGCTGACATCCTGCAGAGGAGCGCCGTGGGGCGGCACGGGGCGCAGGGCAAGATCGGGGCGGGGTACCTCATCGGTGAGTCCGGGGAGGGGTAACACCATGTATAGAAATAAGACTCCTGTTGTGTAGCAGTTGCACCCCGTCCAGGTTTTGCTACCAGCTTGATTAGTCCCAGTGTGTCCAAGCTCGGGTGTGTCTTGTTATTAAATGCTATCTCTCCCCTCTCTCTCTCTCCCTCCCCAGGTGACAGTGAGTACCCCCCGCGGGCCTGGCTGCTCACGCCGGTGTCCGGCCCGCGCTCGGAGGCGCAGAGCCGCTATAACGAGGCTCTGGGGCGCGTGCGGAGGGAGGTGAGCGAGCGCACGTTCCAGCTGCTGAAGCGCCGGTTCCGCTGCCTGGACCGAGGGGACGGAGGCCCCCTGCAGTACTCCCCCGAGCGCTGCGCCCGCATCATCATCGCCTGCTGCGTGCTGCACAACGTGGCGCTGGGCTGGGCCGTGCCGCTCGAACACCCCCAGGAGGAAGGGGAGCCGGGGGGGGCGCAGCGGGGGGGCGGGGAGCAGCAGCAGCAGGTGGAGGAGGAGGAGGAGAATGGAGAGGAGGAGGAATTGACCGAGGAGGAGGAGGAGGAGGAGGAGGAGGAGAAGGTGCCAGGAGGAGGGCTGAAGGAGGGGAGAGCCAGGAGGCAGGAGCTGATAGATCTGTACTTCAGCTGAGGTGAGGAGAGAAGAGGGAGTGGGGATGATATCATAATAATAATAATAATAATAATAATAATAATTACCCTGATTTCTCCAGGGTGCTGGTCTGGGGTCTGGGCTGCAGCTGAACATCACAAGAGAGTGGGGGGGGAGGCTCAGCGTGCCCCTATTCTGGGCTCCTCACTGGAGGTGTCGATGCTCCACACCTCTCCCACCCTCCCAGAGGCTGTTCTGCAGTGGGGCAATATCGCATTGAGACTGGAATAAAACATGTGGACTGTACTGCAGTGGGACGCATTCGGACTTCAGCGCATAAAGACTGGAGCGCATTGGGACTATCGCAGGGATGCAAATAAGACTCCCGTTCCACAGCAGTGATCCATTCCTGGTTTTACTACCTGTCTAATGAGACACACCTGAGAGAGATGCTGTTACTGGCAGAGAAAACGAGCCTCTAGTAACCTCTGCCTTGTAGAGATTTGTATTGACCTTGTTAATAAACATCTCTCCAGACAGGTGCAGCCATAACCAGACATAATAATAATAATAATAATAATAATAATAATAATAATAATAATAATAATAATAATAATAATACAAGTCTAAGTGAAAGCATTGTATTGTCCTCGTGCATACAAAGCTACACAGATGAATACCTTGAGTCATATTGACCCGAGTCGTTCTGTTTGTAGACGAGATCAGCTCTAAAAATAATAAACGTCTCAAAGCTCTTATTTTCTGTTTATGAGTTCGTGACCCCAGTCTAGGAGAAGTCATTCAATATTATTGGAGGGGGGGTGGACCCAGTGTCGGGTCAAACAGACACGAAACATAATAGGGTTAATAAGACTCACCTGAGCTTGTTACCTGCACACTGGGGCTAATCCAGCTCATTGTAAAACCTAGAGTGGGTGAAACTGCTGTGCACTGGGAGTCACTGCAGCGTCTTTCCTGTCAGCTCAAGTTCTGCCTTTTCTAGTAAGTGTTTATAGCCCTGATAGAGAACGTCACTTTGTTTGAATTGTGTTTTTAGTTGAATGTTGCTTGCTTGTCTCTATACCTGTGCTGCTTCTGTGTATATTAAATATCATATCTGGTGATTATCCTGAGACCAGAGGCTGAGTGGCTATGAAGAAGAACAACATTAACACAGCCATGTAATAAACTGAACCAGCATTAACACAGCCGTGTAATATAACTGAACACAACATTAACACTGCCATGTAATAAACTGAACACAACATTAACACAGCCGTGTAATATAACTGAACACAACATTAACACTACCATGTAATAAACTGAACCAGCATTAACACTACCATGTAATAAACTGAACCAGCATTAACACTGCCGTGTAATATAACTGAACACAACATTAACACTGCCATGTAATAAACTGAACACAACATTAACACAGCCGTGTAATATAACTGAACACAACATTAACACTACCATGTAATAAACTGAACACAACATTAACACTGCCATGTAATATAACTGAACACAACATTAACACTGCCATGTAATAAACTGAACCAGCATTAACACTGCCATGTAATAAACTGAACCAGCATTAACACTGCTATGTAATAAACTGAACCAGCATTAACACAGCCATGTAATAAACTGAACCAGCATTAACACAGCCATGTAATAAACTGAACCAGCATTAACACAGCCATGTAATAAACTGAACACAGCATTAACACAGCCATGTAATAAACTGAACCAGCATTAACACTGCCGTGTAATAAACTGAACACAACATTAACACTGCCATGTAATAAACTGAACCAGCATTAACACAGCCATGTAATAAACTGAACCAGCATTAACACTACCATGTAATAAACTGAACCAGCATTAACACAGCCATGTAATAAACTGAACCAGCATTAACACAGCCATGTAATAAACTGAACACAGCATTAACACAGCCATGTAATAAACTGAACCAGCATTAACACAGCTATGTAATAAACTGAACCAGCATTAACACTGCTGTGTAATAAACTGAACACAACATTAACACTGCCGTGTAATAAACTGAACACAACATTAACACAGCCGTGTAATATAACTGAACACAACATTAACACAGCCGTGTAATATAACTGAACACAACATTAACACAGCCGTGTAATATAACTGAACACAACATTAACACTACCATGTAATAAACTGAACCAGCATTAACACTACCATGTAATAAACTGAACCAGCATTAACACTGCCGTGTAATAAACTGAACACAACATTAACACTACCATGTAATAAACTGAACACAACATTAACACAGCCGTGTAATATAACTGAACACAACATTAACACAGCCGTGTAATAAACTGAACACAACATTAACACTACCATGTAATAAACTGAACCAGCATTAACACAGACATGTAATAAACTGAACACAACATTAACACAGCCATGTAATAAACTGAACACAACATTAACACTACCATGTAATAAACTGAACCAGCATTAACACAGACATGTAATAAACTGAACACAACATTAACACAGCCATGTAATAAACTGAACACAACATTAACACAGCCATGTAATAAACTGAACCAGCATTAACACTACCATGTAATAAACTGAACCAGCATTAACACAGACATGTAATAAACTGAACACAACATTAACACAGCCATGTAATAAACTGAACACAACATTAACACAGCCATGTAATAAACTGAACCAGCATTAACACTACCATGTAATAAACTGAACCAGCATTAACACAGACATGTAATAAACTGAACACAACATTAACACAGCCATGTAATAAACTGAACACAACATTAACACAGCCGTGTAATAAACTGAACACAACATTAACACAGCCATGTAATAAACTGAACCAGCATTAACACTACCATGTAATAAACTGAACACAACATTAACACTGCCATGTAATAAACTGAACACAACATTAACACAGCCATGTAATAAACTGAACCAGCATTAACACTACCATGTAATAAACTGAACCAGCATTAACACAGACATGTAATAAACTGAACACAACATTAACACAGCCATGTAATAAACTGAACACAACATTAACACAGCCGTGTAATAAACTGAACACAACATTAACACAGCCATGTAATAAACTGAACCAGCATTAACACTGCCATGTAATAAACTGAACACAACATTAACACAGCCATGTAATAAACTGAACCAGCATTAACACAGACATGTAATAAACTGAACACAACATTAACACAGCCATGTAATAAACTGAACACAACATTAACACAGCCATGTAATAAACTGAACCAGCATTAACACTACCATGTAATAAACTGAACCAGCATTAACACAGACATGTAATAAACTGAACACAACATTAACACAGCCATGTAATAAACTGAACACAACATTAACACAGCCGTGTAATAAACTGAACACAACATTAACACAGCCATGTAATAAACTGAACCAGCATTAACACTACCATGTAATAAACTGAACACAACATTAACACTGCCATGTAATAAACTGAACCAGCATTAACACTGCCATGTAATAAACTGAACACAACATTAACACTGCCGTGTAATAAACTGAACCAGCATTAACACTACCATGTAATAAACTGAACACAACATTAACACTGCCATGTAATAAACTGAACCAGCATTAACACTGCCATGTAATAAACTGAACACAACATTAACACAGCCATGTAATAAACTGAACCAGCATTAACACTGCCATGTAATAAACTGAACCAGCATTAACACTACCATGTAATAAACTGAACCAGCATTAACACTGCCATGTAATAAACTGAACACAACATTAACACAGCCATGTAATAAACTGAACCAGCATTAACACTGCTATGTAATAAACTGAACCAGCATTAACACTACCATGTAATAAACTGAACCAGCATTAACACTGCCATGTAATAAACTGAACACAACATTAACACAGCCATGTAATAAACTGAACCAGCATTAACACTACCATGTAATAAACTGAACCAGCATTAACACTACCATGTAATAAACTGAACCAGCATTAACACAGCCATGTAATAAACTGAACCAGCATTAACACTACCATGTAATAAACTGAACCAGCATTAACACTGCCATGTAATAAACTGAACACAACATTAACACAGCCATGTAATAAACTGAACCAGCATTAACACTGCCATGTAATAAACTGAACCAGCATTAACACTACCATGTAATAAACTGAACCAGCATTAACACTGCCATGTAATAAACTGAACACAACATTAACACAGCCATGTAATAAACTGAACCAGCATTAACACTGCCGTGTAATAAATTGAATGGTTTGCTTTCTTTAATAAAGTGTGTCTGTGTCCCAGGCAGTGTAACAATATGACACCTATCATGACATGCAGGTTGCGGTGCGATGTGTATCGCGATCCATGTGACTGTCCTGACGGGCTGCTTGTGTGATGCACAGTAAGATCACAGGGTGGTTTAATAGACAGACTGTTTTGTTAGAAGCCAGCAGTGAAATGAGACAGGGTGGGTAAGTACTCAAACCGTGTTCAAAGACGTGTTCTTTAATTGTGAGCCTCTCGGTGAGCTGAGCTGTGCTGCTGTGTTTTTGGTCTGGTATCATACACAGTGCATATATATACAGATGCCTGATTAAAGCACAAAGTGGTCTAACATTTTCATACCTCAGTGCCTATTGTTTCTCTATCACTGATTACTGAGTGGAAATGTAAATTCTCACACCCAGGGGTTTCCGTGCAGGTCGGTATATAAAGGATATAAATGGCCCATCTTGAGGTGTCTAATAGATATAGATTATGTGTCTAACACACTGCTATATAATAAATCACATGTTACTGAATGAATTCAGTATTTTCACAGTGAATATACGTGATGGATAGATAGATAGATTCTTTCGATATGCATGAATAGATTATTATTATTATTATTATTTATTTCTTAGCAGACGCCCTTATCCAGGGCGACTTACAATTGTTACAACATATCACATTATACATTATTTCACATTTTTTACAAATATCACATTATTTTTACATACAATTACCCATTTATACAGTTGGGTTATTACTGGAGCAATCTAGGTAAAGTACCTTGCTCAAGGGTACAGCAGCAGTGTCCCCGATTGAACCCACGACCCTCCGGTCAAGAGTCCAGAGCCCTGACCACTACTCCACACTGCTGCGTACACAGTTACATACGGAGCCACGCTGCAGGTCATGCATGTAATCCCAGTTCACACTGCAGTACTTGTGTATTATTTGTATGCTAACAGAACATCACAGGGTCGCTGGCTCTTTGAGGTAAGTGCAGCTAAGCAGGGAAACACGCACACTGAAGTGTGATCCTGAGAAAGGTCTTGGATTTTCAGCGCTCCGATATTGAAGACATTCATACTTTACTTTGGCCAGTGTCTTGTGTCTATCAGCCTGTCCTTCCTCCCACAGCCTCGATGGACCCCGGCGATGACCCCCTGCCACTTCATCTCTGACATGCTGCCCTCTGACCCCCGCTTCACAGTGACGGGAGCCCCTCACATGAGCCATCTTTATTCACAAATTCACAATTGTTCTTCTTTAGATAAACAGTGGTTTGAAAACTGTGGCTGCTGTGGTTGAGGATATTTTGTTCATGTCGGGTAAGTAGATGCGTCTATAGGCTAGTGCATCACTTTTCATAAATTATCAGTAGGATTCACAGATACACAAAAGGATGTGAAACTCACAATTGGACTTCTTTAAATGAAAGTTGGTTTGGAAAGCCTAGGTGACGCGGTTGCTGATTTACAGCGTATTTAATGAACCCGGTTTGCTCTAGGCACATATATGGAACATTTGATTGATTTTCACAAATTGTTTATAGGATTCACAGGGTGACCATACATCCCCGGATGAGGTACTGTGTCCCCGGTCAAACAATGTCCCCGAAACTCGTCCCTGAATACCCATACTTTTAATTTCTCATGTTGGAAATATCCAGATCCAGATTATTGTTATTATTATTAGCAAATGATATATTGGGGGACGAGTCTAACGCGGGTACATTGCATTAACTCACTTTACAGCTGCACTATTTTCATGAGTACTTTCTTACTGTGCAGAACTCTAACATGTGAATCACAGACTGTGGGCGTTACGCTTCTTCATGACGTAAGAATTTTACGTCACGCCGTTTCGAGTAGCCGGTTGGTCATCGGCGTGATTATCATGACACCTGCCCCGCCCCTTCGGAGAGACGTCACGACATATACAATAGCCCGATTGGCCGCAGGAAGATTTAAAACTTTGTAAACGGTTTGAGCGGGTTGGTGCCACAGTACCAGGTTGGGGAAAATATATATAATAATAATAATAATAATAATAATAATAATAATAAATGACTAAATATAATTTAATAAGTGTAATCAAGTAAAAATAAAGTTAAATACAGGTGTTGAGTGAAACGAGAGGTGTTCGTTTTGTTTTTTAAGATTAATATTTCACGTTGTGCTGTTTGTGTGTAGATTAGGCCTATCGAATAGCCCAGTTGTATACATTAATTAAGAGTCATGAGGGTGTGCTTAACGAATGGGTATTAAACCGCTGACATTGTGTTGTGTTTGTCAAGTTAGTGTCTTTTGTGAGCGGTAAACTTTTTTTTTTTTTTTGCATGTGGTTTTTTTTTTATGTTGCGGTCTGTTTGTGTTTTAAAATGGCAGGTTGTTTGTTTTGTTTTACCGACAGTACAGGAATTAAGTTTATTTGTTTGCGAACTTGAAATGACCGAGATGTCTTGTAACGTTGACACAGACAAAACAAAATATGCTGAAATTGGAGGGAGGCGGTTGAACGAGTTCAAACACGGGCTGTGCCGGCAGTTTTATAGAAAAGCTGAAATCGAACAAGGATTGTTTGTAATATGAATACAACTTGTATGATGCGAGGCATCCTCCTTTTGTAATGAGCGTCGGCTCCGGTTTTTGACTGGACTAGGGGGTCATTTTGTTGATGTCCTGGGATGGCTTTGTAGGGGGGAGGGGGTGTCCTGTTGTGTTTGGAGCACCAGCTTTCAGAGGTCACCGGAGCCCGAACGCAACCCATGATTCAAGACATTCGCATCTTGTCTTGCACACTTTAACTTTCTGATGGATTAGAAAACTAACAAATTACTCGAGCAGCACCGTAAGCCGTGTACTGGATTTCGAGAAACCCCATATTTTATTTATTTCTTGACTGGACAGGTTCCAGTGCAACAGCACACATAGACTGTGTGTACTAGGCTGTCATTCTTTTAAAGCTGCAGTATATATTGCCCAAAAAGAGCATGGACTTTCTTGCTAAATGTAATGAACTGGTGCTTCTTGTTTGGATGGCTGCTTGCAGGGGACTGGCTTTTAAAACACCTTTTCCATATGCTCTTCTGTTCATGGCTTTTAATTCGGGTTATCATGTGACTCCATGTTCACTGGGACAGTGAGAGAGTTGAATTGCAATGCATTCTAGTTAAAGCTTGAACTGTCCTGGTGTACATAGAGTCCTAAGGTAACCCTTCTTTAAATCCAAAATACTTGCTTTGAGAAACTGCCCTCAACCCTGCAGAGAAATAGCAAGGACCAAACATTCCTGAATCCATCTAACATTTTATAATTTAGAAAAGAAGTGATTTCATACCCAGGACCCCCTCATGACGCACACACACACACACACACACACACACACTTGAACTCGCCTAATCTTTTAATGCAGTCTGAAAAAGGAAAGGGCACCCTGTTCAAAGCATTTCTGTCTTGAGTTCCTGCATATGGAGGGGGTGTTGAGTTTGAACCCACTTAATCTTTGAATGTAATCCAAATGGTTTAACTGGATCCGTGTTGTAATGGTGTCTCTGTGTGTGGCTGGTCTGCAGGGGGAGCCATGGACGCGCTGTCGAAGGACGCCAGCTCCTTGCTGGAGGTGTTTGATCAGAAGCTGAAGGAGTATGTGGACGACGTGGAGAACAACCACATGGTCTGGCTGCTGGAGATCCAGGAGGAGGCCAGCAAGATGTTCTGCAGGTACAGGGTGCTGGGGCTCTGCAGAGAAACTGGGTGAAGCAATGCAAAAAACCCTCTTGCTATATCAAAGTAAATAATGAATCGTTTTATTTTACTGCATATCAGGTTCTGGCCATCCTCGCATGTGCCAGTCGCATGAGACCTGGATATTGCACATTGAATTGTGTATTAACCTCTCCCTCGTCTCTCCTCTCAGTGATTTCAGTTCTGAGTATTAACCTCCCCCTTGTCTCTCTCTGTCAGTGAATCCAATTGTGAGCCCGAGTTGATGCCCAAGACCCCCTCCCAGAAGAGAAAGGGCCGAAAGAGGCAGTCTGTGGGCGGTAGTGGGACCCAGAACCCCAACAAGAGGCGGTAAGGAGCCAGCAGTGTGTTCGTGTTGGTGCACTAGACCAGATTCACCTTTCTCTGTGGGCCTGGGTTCCAATCTGGGGTGCAGTGGGTTGGTGCGCTAGACTAGCCTCTAACCTGGAGGCCTGGCTGTCAAGTTTGCTTATATTTGCTCAAAGTTGCTGATCTACTACTGTCCATTGTAGCCCTCTGAATTAGCATGCAAAGATCTGTTTTTTTATTTGTTTATTTTTCTAAATACCTTTTATTCTCTTTGCGTCAGAATCTCCAAGGGCAGGCGGAGCAACGTACGGCGCTCCTCCTTGATGAAGGTGCAGGTCCTCAGCCTGCTGGCAGAGGAGGTGGAGCAGGGAGGGCAGCAGGGGTGGGAGACAGAGGGGACCAGGCCCAAGAGGAGCACCCGCAAGGCAGCCCAGGCTGCCAAGGAGGCCCCTTCGGACTGCCAGGCATGGGCAGTCCTGGCCGAGAGGAGAGTCCCCCTGGTGGAAATCAGCAGTGAGGAGCGCCGGTCTGCAGAGCTCGCCCAGCAGGAGTGGGAAACATCCCCCGTGCCGGGGGACAGCGAGGGCTCGGGGCGCAGTGTCTCAAAGCTGGCCATCGCGGAGGGCAGCAGCGGCAAGGCACGGGCGTCGGGGTGCGAGACTGTCGACACCCCCAAGTCGCACAAGCGGGCTCCCCGGTCCTCAGTGAGGCGCTCGATTGGTGGCCAGCGGTCGCTACTCAGCATTCGGGAGAGCATGACCCGCGAGTCCCTGCGCAGGGCCAGCCGCCGCTCTTTCCTCAAGAAGGCGGCTCTGCTGGAGTCCTCCGCCTCCAGCACTGTGAGCGGTGAGTATCGGGGAGGGGCAGCGGGGTGCACGGTGTATCTCAAACCTGATCCACTTTGGGTTAAACACCGCCCTCCCAACAATCCTATCTAGATCATTTGTTTGGGGGTTTTTTTTTGTTTGTTTAATTGTCAATTTTATTTCTTTTTCAAAAAAGAAATGGAGAAAGATGCAGTTAAATCAGTGTGAAACATTAAGCACATTTCTGTATCAACACAAATACTGGCTGAAATGCAACAAAGGCTTAAGAAAATCATTCTAGCATTTCAGATTACTTCTAAACAGTTAATAGGTGTTGAGCTGTCCGAACAGGGTTATGGTTTGGTAACGGTCAACACCAATAAGACCTTGGTTGCTTTGCATCCTTAAGCTAACACTACAGGAAACTAAAGCCCCTTTCACACAGGCATGCTCTATCTTTTGATAAAGCAGGGTTGACCTGGGTGACAGACGCAAGTACACAATGCGTTTATCAGTGCCCCGGAAGCAGCTTGTTACTGACCCTTCCATCCAAGCTTTTTTGGATTGAACCGTCAGTCCAAATGTTGATTCGAGCAAATGTTCCCTGCTGCAGTCTGGCTCATGATGTGTCTCAAGCAAAAAAAATATGACTAAACAGAACAGGGCTGTGTTTGAAGGTTCGTTCGCTAGCCAGGAATTCGAAGGTAGTTTTTAAACCTTCGAAGGTTTGTTAGATGGCATTCACACACTACTTTTTTTTTTTTTTCCTCTCAACAGAAACTGTTTGACAATGCGTGAATACTATAAATCGCATATCAAATGTCACTCGCATGCAAAATTGGATCTTTTGATTCGTATTATGCATATTACGTAAACAAAACGTGTTGTATTAAAATCCACTACCAGGTCGTTCTACGTAGCAACTCTATATGGCGCCTGTGCCGTGTACTTTAATTTCTTCATCTTGTACAGCGTCAGCTGTATTGAAAGAAATGTCTCTCAACCCCTCTGCTGTTTGGGATTTTTTTTTTTTTTTTGGTTAAATGCCCAGACGAAGTTGAATGCAAACTGTGCAAGCGACTGATGTATCATGAAGCACAACCAGTCTCGGGGGTCATAAGCATAATTTCATATTATTATCACTATTTTTAGTAGTAGTAGTAAAATGTGACTGATTACCTGCTTGGAACGGTGACTGTGTTAAATAAAGCATTGTTTTGCCCAAGTCCACTGCAGATAGTGCTGCTGCAGTGCAAGCTTACTGTATATATCGCAAGCGGCATTGATCGTGTGTAAATAAGCGTTTTTATTTTAATAACATAACTGATTATATAACGTATTTTTAAACGACATGTGTGTTTTATTCCATTTATACAGATTACCTGTAAAATAGGATTTTCAATCAAATAAACACGTCGCTATGGTGACGTCACTAGCAAGTTCTGCAAATTAGCACCATTGAGGGTTTGAAACTTCCTTCGGTAGCGTGTTCCGAACCTTCGAAGGTCAAAAGGTACCTTTCATTGCAGCCCTAAAATAGAATATACAAACGTTCCTTGCGGAAGTGAAACCTTCACACAGACGTGGCTGTTTGGTATCCAGGCACGTGGTTTCACACTACGCGGGATTGTGACCCGGGTCCGGTCCCAGGCACGTGGTTTCACACTACGCGGGATTGTGACCCGGGTCCGGTCCCAGGCACGTGGTTTCACACTACGCGGGATTGTGACCCGGGTCTGGACCCAGGCGGGAGTGTCAGTGTGAAAGGGACTCGAGTGGAGTAGACCAGTGGTTCTGCCTGTGTCTTCAGTTTACTAAGCCTGCTTCTGTCTCTGCTCTTCCTGCAGGTAAGAACTACGTTGAGGTCACTGAAGAGGAGGAGGAGGAGGAGGTGAAGCAGTGAGTGTCCTGTGCAATTAATGTTTTCTAGGACTATTTCGTCTCTATATACATTTTACTCTGGGTTCAACTGTATTTCAATGGGAGTAAAATCTCCTGGGCAGCACTAAATGAATACGCTCTCTCCTTTTTTTTTTTTTTTGATTCCGAAATATTCAACAATGTCTCCTTTTTCTTCTGATTTCTTTCTTTCTTTTCTGTTTCAGTGAGGAGGCTGTGCATGCTGCTACCCCAGTGTCTCCCATCCCAGTGATTGTGGTAAGCAGGCTTTCTTCAGCTCGACGTAGAACTGGACGCTGGGCTGTAATTCCGGCTGCAGTGAAAATTAGCACCGTCAAATGCAACCGTTGTTTTTAGTTTTCTTTTTGCTAATCGCTTTGTTGAGAACGATTTTGCAAAACCAAAGGGAGGTGGAATGAGCTAACTTGTGTTTTATTTTGGAAATTCTGTACAAATAATTTAATGGAAACTATGTACACCCCACCACCCATGTCACACCTATCCCTGCTATTTTTTATTTATTTAATGTGTGAGTTGACTCTGCAGATTGTCGACACCCCTCCCAAACGTCACTCCACCCGGTCAGCCACCAGGAGCAGCACACAGGCAGAGTCCCAGGCAGCACCAGCACCCCAATCCAGCCTGGAGACACACACCCTGCCTTCACTGGAAGGTGCCAGAACCACACTGACTGTGCTCTCTCTCGCTCTCGCTCTCTCTCTCTCTCTCTCTCTCTCTCTCGCTCTCTCTCTCTCTCTCTCTCTCTCTCTCTCTCTCTCTCTCGCTCTCGCTCTCTCGCTCTCTCTGAGAAGCTTTTTACAGATCAAAATGTTATTTTAGGTGTTGTGTGTGTTTTTTTGTTTTTTTTTTAAAATTGATCCTAGTTTTTCTCCTGCCTTGAGCCCACAAAACAGCAGGCAGCCTTTTGGGCTGCAGGGTGATGTTTTCAAGCAGCAGATTGTTTAGGCTTTGTGAATTGAACTGTTCGCCTGGTGCAAATTTGCTTAAGTGTCGGCCCTACGAGCTGGTTTTACATGTGCTTTAGAGTGCCCTTGATTCAGCAGCACCTGGACTTGCACATCTGTGTACCCTCCAATTCTCTGGACTTTTTAGCATAGGACAGCACTGTGTAACAGTCCGGAACCAAAAGCTGTGAATCTGTACTTGGATAATGAGAATAGAATATGCTGCAGTCGGCTCCACAAACTGACATGGTTTTTAAAAAAGACATGCTTTCAGCACACTAACCTACCTTTTTTTTTTAAATAAATCTGTAGATTGCAATCTGGAGAAGACGGACGCAGCTCAAACAGGCCTCGGGTAAACTGTTTTTCCCATCCCTGCAGTTCTTAAACATTTCAGCCAGTATTCTAGACTTGGCCAATGTCATCTTTTAACACCCCTGCTCTGCTCCTCTCCCTGCAGACAGAAGCCCAGCTGCAAGCGTGCTGTGAACGAGGTGGAGAGCAGTGCTGGGAGAGGGGCTCAGCAGGACGAGGGCTCAGCCAGCCCCAAGAAGAAAACTCCCTCCCCTCCCAGCAGGACCCAGAATGTAAGGCTGCTTTCGCACTGGGTCCGTTTCAAACACTCGGTCGTTTTGAAGCCATGTATCGAGGTGCTTGCTGTTCACACGTATCTGTGAGCAAACGTCCCGAGTGCGAACACACCCAGAGGCAGCCCCCACAGACAGAGCATGCTAGGCAGTCATGGCAGGGCTCTGTTAGGGAGGGGTCCGCACGTTGAACCGGGAGCACGAAGCAGGTGAGTCCGGCGTCTGTAGAGTAGTGTGGCGCTGTGACACTGTAGGAAGATGTGTGGAGAAGGTGATGCGTTCAGGAAGTTTTTAAAGGGTTGCGGTGGGTGATGCGGTATCTCTCTAAGCAGGGGATGAGTGACATTTCTTTAACTTCAGCTTGGTTTTGGTGTTTCGCTAGTCCTGCTACAATCACTGTTTTTAAGATTATTTTACGTTCCTGCTGTTAATTGTGAAATGGGCACTCTGTAATCATGTAAAGCTGCGGTCACACCTATATCGATAACCATAAATCGTTTACGGAGCGGTCGCACCAGAACCAAAAAGGGCTCTGATATATTATACAGCAAATGCCAATCAACTTTTTAGTACACGCCCACTTTTATTTCCAGCAAGATGAGGAATATTAAGAAATACTCGTTGTATTAGATCAACAGAAGGCGTAGGAGACGAGTGTGGGTGCACAGAATACTACAGAGTAAGGAGGTGTTAGGGGAATGCCACACGCTCGATGGTATAGTCAAGTGCTGAAAATTACGCCGTGGGTTTTGTCTCAAGGAAGTACTTGCAGTCGTAAGTATTAATACAATTAAGAGCAAGATAAAATACAATGACTTCGGTTCTAGTAAGTGCAGGTATATGACAAAATACGATTCTATAATAATATATAAAGCAAAAAAAAAGAAACTACAATATGCAGACTGACATGTCTTTATGGAGCATATAGGATCATACATCGTGCTTGTGCTATAATTATACATTCATGGCTGTATCAAATTTATAACACAATAAAACATAACGTTATACCACTCGGTTAGATAATGATCACTTTTTTTTTCTTCTTTCTCTTCACTGACATTGATTTCCCCTCTTTGGATGACACCCACCCCAGCTTGCCCGTGGAGTAGATGGTGTGTAAGTGCTGGGCTGGTATAACCTTGTCCTGTCTCTCTCCAGGTGTTGAAGCCCCACATGAAGTCCTTCCTCCAAACTGTGCAGAAGAACCAGCTGCTCATGACCCCCCTCTCTGTCGGCCGTTCCACTGTCAAGTCATTCATCAAGCGCACCACCCCCCTCAAGGTGGACCTCAAGGTGAGCTCTGTGTGGAGAAACTCTTCAACTGAAATTCTCTCTCTCTACGGCTGTCTGTTTTGATGAGTCTAGGAGGGAATGGGGAGGCAGTGTGACTCTAGTGGTTAGAGCTGGGAGGCAGACAATGTGGCTCTAGTAGTTAATGCTGAGGGACTGCAAGGGAGAATTCCTACCTAGTTTTAATAAGTAACCGCTGTGACTCTTCCTTTGCGTTGCAGACTGGTTCTGTCGTAAGTACCTGTGATCTTTCATTAAAAGGGATATCTTATTTGGCACATTTTCTAGTCTTCATGGGCATAAACTAGAACTCTGCATTGCAGTCTGAGCTCCGCTTCACCGCCTGCAATAGCAGTCTGTTTTTACATCGATGGTGTGACTTGTCTTCACTACAAATCTCCAGCAGTTGTATGCATACATTTTGTTCTTGCCTGTTTTCAGATCTGGGGCAGTTCAGTTTTGTTTTAGTTTATGCCCAAGATTAACCTCACCATACCTAATATTCCTCTTGTAACAGTGACTGTTTTAAACCACCTGGATTTAAATACTGTGTGTGGGTGGGTGGCACTGATATCTTGTACCAGGGAGTACAGCGCTCCCCTTTAACGATGTGGGCACGAGACTCTGCAATTTAATGTTCCACCTTCTAATGAGAAAACAAGCGCCGGTGTAAAGGCATTACAGGGGAACTGTGCCAACACCCCCTTTATAACGAGGGAGCGCTTTCCAGGTGCACAGCCTGGGTTTGGGGGCACCAGGGTTCTCACTTCAGGTTCTCTAGTGACAGTGACTAGATTCAGCACCAGCCTTCACAGAGCTGTTCTGTTTGTATACATGGTAAGCAAGTTATTCTGTCCTTGTTTCATTGAACACCAGGGGGAGCTGTAGGCTGGCCCGGCTCTGCTTGGTGTGCAGTGTTGTTCTGTAATGTGGTGTGCGTCTCTGCAGGAGAAGGAGAGGCATCTTGTGGAAATGCTGAAGAAGAAACTGGAGCAGGAGGTTGAGAGGAAGAAGAAGATGGAGGAGGATAAGAGACGCAAGCTGGAGGAGATGAAGAGGTGAGGCGAGTGGGCGAGGGCTGCACACCCTGAGAGACTCCCAACAGTTTTTCAAAGTACCTAGGAATACAGTAAATATTTTATCCACCTTTACACCACTGGGGAATTGCCCTGGATTGCATCTACCCCCTGTCTGTGGTTATCCTAGGATTAGCCCTACAAGTAAGTTGATGCAATCCAGTAATATTCCCTGGTACGGTTTTTAAATAAACCCACATCAGTGTGGGGGGCAGGTTAATCACTGCTCCGGTGAGGTGTGGGGGGCAGGTTAATCACTGCTCCGGTGAGGTGTGGGGGGCAGGTTAATCGCTGCTCCGGTGAGGTGTGGGGGGCAGGTTAATCGCTGCTCCGGTGAGGTGTGGGGGGCAGGTTAATCACTGCTCCGGTGAGCTGTGGGGGGCAGGTTAATCACTGCTCCGGTGAGGTGTGGGGGGCAGGTTAATCGCTGCTCCGGTGAGGTGTGGGGGGGAAGGTTAATCACTGCTCCGGTGAGGTGTGGGGGGCAGGTTAATCGCTGCTCCGGTGAGGTGTGGGGGGGAAGGTTAATCGCTGCTCCGGTGAGGTGTGGGGGGCAGGTTAATCGCTGCTCCGGTGAGGTGTGGGGGGCAGGTTAAGCGCTGCTCCGGTGAGGTGTGGGGGGGAAGGTTAATCGCTGCTCCAGTGAGGTGTAGGGGGCAGGTTAATCGCTGCTCCGGTGAGGTGTGGGGGGCTGGTTAATCACTGCTCCGGTGAGGTGTGGGGGGCAGGTTAATCGCTGCTCCAGTGAGGTGTCTCTTTCCCCCCCCCTTGTTCAGGAAGCGTGAGGTTCGCTTGCGTAAGGTGATTGAGGCTCGAGAGAGGGAGGAGCAGAAGGAAGAGGAGAAGAAGAAGAAAATTGAGCAAAAGCTTGCTCATTTCGATGAGAAGAATGACAAGGTGAGCTCAGCCACTCCTGGGGTACACTTCATTGGGACCTCTACCCCCAGATTCCCAGGGACCGCGGGGGGGCTTTTCTGTGTCGGCTAGTGCCTACGTCCGTGCCATAATCTTTTGGACTTTGAGGTTGCTGTTGCAAACACTTTTCTTTTTTTGTGCTGTAAAATGCTTAGCTGGGTCTTATCCCAACTGTGTACAGGTTTATCTTTTTATAATTTGGGTTCTAGCTGCGTGAGGAGCGGCTTGCGGAGGAGAAGGCGAAGAGGAAAGTGAACACTAAGAAGACTGAAGAGGTGGAGAGCCGGCGCAGACAGGAGGAGGAGGCGCGCAGGAACAAGATCCAGGCTGCGGTAAGAACCACCGCCACGAGGAAATGCAATCCAGCACAGGGACAGCTGGAAGTGAAAGGGATGCGAGAAGTCTGCTGCTGTCGTTTTACATTCTGTATTTCACTGATCCCGTGGTCTGGATCTAGCTAGCTGGGTTCAGATCAATTAGCCTACAGATTTATTTATTTGTACGATCATGTGATACATGCTAAATTTTATCCAAATGTTTAACTTTTAATACATGGCATAATCAGAAACGTGCTTGTGAAATGTATATAGATGTTTTGACTTGGTCTTTGTACAACAGTAACTATTCATAGCCATTCCACCCACTTTTACTACAAGCTTGATTTAGCCACAGTGTGTTGCTATCGACCCCAGGTGTCTTCATAGTAAAACCAGGAACGGCTCAAACTGCTTTGCAATGGGAGCTATATTATTTCCGTCCCTGCTAAACTTAATGAAAGGCACACAATGCTGAGAGATACAGAAACGGAGAGCCGACTTGCTGGCTGCTTCAAGCCGTTGCTCTCGTTGCAGGAGGAAGAGGAGCGGCTGCTCCTGAAGAGGCGTGAAGAGGAGCTGGAGCGCGGCAGGAAGCTGGCAGAGGCCCGCAGGCTGCAGGAGCTGGAGAGGAAGAGGGAGCAGGAGAAGGTCCAGGCACAGAGGTGAGACTGCGGGAGAGAAGAGCGTCTCTGTCTGTTACCACAGAGATATTCAGGGGGGGTGTGACTGTGCACCATTACAGCTAATCAATATACCCTCCATACCTCCCTGTGAGTGGGGAAGGCTGTGTGCCGTCTGTCCCCTGTACTCTCTTTGCTCTTTCTTCTCTCCCCCGCGACAGGGAGCGTGAGCGAGTGGAGAAGGAGAAGGCAGATGCCCTGCAGAGAGAGGTGGCGCGGGCAGCCAGAGAAAAGCTTGCGCTGAAGGCAGAGGAGGAGAAAGCGAGGCTGCACAAGGAGGCGGAGGAGAGGAGAAAGGTAACTGCAGCAAAGCAGTCTGCTCTGTTGAAACTGTCAGCCGTGTGTGTGTGTGTGTGTGTGTGTACACAGCGCTCCCTCGTTATTTTCAGGATTCAGTAATTCACTAGTTTGTTCCATTGGGCTATGTTGACAGTAAATTGTACAAACACTTCATTTTACTGTATAAAGGCCTTTCACTAATTCACTGTTTGTCCTTCATTTGACCATTTTAACCCTGTCTGTTGATTCCTCATCCTCCTGTATTGATTCCTCCCCTGTTTCTCTGTCCAGCTGGAGCTGCTGGCCAAGGAGAAGCAGGTGGCTGTGAATATCGTCAACGTCACGATCAACATTGAGGTGAGAAACATCTTGCTCCGCCTTGCACGCCTCGCTGCCGTAGCAACAGAAGAAGGTTCCAGAGGGGCGCATCCAGTAAAGGCGCTCCGCGTGGCGTGCAGGATGCGCCCTATAGCCTGGAGATCACAGGTTCAGGTCCAGGCTATTCCACTGCCAGCGGTGGATGAGTGTTCCCAGGACGCAGCGCACCAGCAACCCCTGTAGATTGGGTGGGAGTGTTCCGTCGATAGACTGTTTTACGTCTTAAAAGTATTTTGGGAACTCTGAGATTTAGTGTGTGTTTTGACCAGAGGGAGAAGATTTAAGATATCAGTCCTGGGACTCCTCTAATTTAAAAAAAGACTGAGGTCGACACATTTGGACTAGCAGTGGTGGGTGTTGGCGAGCCGAGAGCTGATTTCGTAAGCAAAAACGAGAAGTTGTTTTCAGCTTCTGCAATTTAACGTGAAATATTATTTTCCTTGCAGCATTTTACACTGTTCTACGTAGCACAAGTACTTCCAAGGTTAGCTTAAAGATATTCTATGTAATAGAATAGAAATAAATTTAGAATGTCTTTGGTTCCCGAAGTAGAGGAGGCACTTCCGCTCGCCCAGTTCCCTAGCAGCTGACTGACTCACTGCCCCCCCACCCCACCACACCACTAATGGTGCCATCCTTATCTTGAGTTTAGACTACTGTCAGTTTTTTGTGCATTTGCCCTGTGTATCAGCCCACTGTTCCTTGGCTGCTGATCGCTGAATAAACCCTTTCTACCCAGCAGCAGGAGAACTAGGCCAATGAGTCTGTGTACAACCAGCAGGTGGTAAACATCACTCTGGACATGGAGGTAGGGAGGGAGTCGGTCGGTGTGTGTGTGTGTGTGTGTGTCTCGCAGCTGCTCCCGTTCGAGAGTAGACTGGCTCTTCCGAGTGTCTGTCATGTTCCCCTGGGTAGTCTCTGATTTTAATCTGGGTCTGTGAGGCCAGCTGTTTATCCCAGTTACCGTTGTGCCTGGTCTCTGGGTCTGTTCTTGTCAGAGTGAACTGAATGCATTTCCAGTATTAATTCTGCGACTCGTCTTCTCGGACCATTCAATCTGCAAACTTCCTTCGTCGCTTCAGAAGTGCTGATGTGTGTGTGCTGTGGTTTTATTTCCTACCGCTTTAGAAATCTCCTCAGTCCTACCAGATGACTCCCAAGGGAGGCAACATGCAGAATTTGGGTACCGATGATTATGGGATGGATCTGAACAGCGATGATTCGACGGACGACGAAGGGGAGCCAAAGAAACCCCTCCCGTCCTGGGCTGAGGGTGAGTGAAGCCTGCGGGGAGTTCAGGGGTCAGGAGGGAGAGGTGGTGCAACACTTAATTCACAAGCCATTCACCTCTGGAGTGCTGGGTTTGTATTTTAGAAATATTATTCAACTTTTTTAAATAAAACTACTTCTGTTTTGGCTAGAAGCCATTTCATTGTTGCACATCTAGTTGAGTTAATCAAGTTTTATTTGTGAAACACAAACCCAGAAGTCCAAATGTGTCGACCTCAATCTGTTTTAAAATTAGATGAGTCCCAGGACTGATGTCTTAAATCTTCTCCCTCTGGTCACTCCAGGCAAGAGGCTGAACCAGGCAGTCATGCACCAGTACTACAACCCCATCGATCTGGAGAGGTGCTTCCGCAAGGTCCTGCCAATCAAGCTGGAGGAAATCTTCTGCAAGAGCAAACCACGCTACTTCAAACGCACCAGCTCTGCGGTGTGGCACTCCCCACCCGGGGGACGCAGCAACACCGCCAACATGGGCATCTACTCCCTCAGCAAGTTCTAGCAGCACGCAGGGTCAAACGTTCGTTTTGCTACGGGTTTGGCAAGACACCCCTGCGCTTGTGACACTGGCTAATCAAGCTCATGTCAAGAGTGGGGTGGCACTGCTGTGCAAGAAAGGTCTTACTTCCATCCCTGAACAACTTCTTTTGTCCTATTTGTTTAGACTGTAAATAAAGAGAAATTCACTATAGAATTCATTTTTTATTTTTATTTTAAGTGAGATGCATAGCCTGTCTAGAGAATGGATCTCGGATCTAGATATATAGATAGATATAGAGATAGAGATATAGATATATATAGTATTGCAGCGCTGGTTTGAGAATTCTGGGTCGTCTTCCAGGGAATGTCATTGCTAAGGTCCTGCTTGTTCTCTAGCGAGGGTTATCAGCCTTCTTCATGAACGAATGGGTGGAAGAGGCTAGGCTGGGGTTGATAGAGGCGCAGCATTGGGGGTTACTCGTTTTGTACCCCCTGCCCCCCCCCATTTAACTTCTCTGAATTAATAAAGTTTTTTTTTTAATATAATGTGTGTCATGTGTTTTTTTTCTTGCTCATATTACAAGAGTGGTTGTTATGTTTGAAATCGGGATCTAAGGAGGAGTCAGCTGTAGTGTCTGAGGCACAGGATTGCTTACAGTACCTGACCACCCTCTAATACCCCTTTCACACAGGAGCTATAAACCGGTACTGCTGAGGTGGTCTGTGTGAATTGCGTATACCGTCACAGAGCCGGCATGTTTTATGCTATCTCTGTATTTTTTTGTTACACGCATTCATGGTGTCGCGAAAGGAATAGACAGGTATTTTATAGTAGAGATAGTTAAAATATATCCAGACCACTAGAAAGCTACCACGCTGTATAAACTCCATCTGAATGGTAGAGATATCTGTGAGAGAGTAGGTAAAGGACAAACAGTTAAAGGTTCGAGTGGTGTTGCAGGTCTTATTAAAACGGGTCGGGTCGCGGTAAGAAGACGGTGTTGCAGCGGGTTGCGGGGTAATAAAAGCTCGGACCCGCGCAGGACTCTGCCGCAGAGCCTCCCAGGAGCTATTGTCTGAGCTGCAGTTCCCTCATCCAGCACGGGGGAGACTTGCATTGCTGTGAGAGAAAACACGCAGAGGTCATTAAGACATTGCCAGTACAGATGACCTCATAGATTTCCAGTAACTCCGACAGCTAAGGGGAGTGTGTCATACGAGTACTTGAGCAACGTCCCGTTTTAATGTGATTGATTGGGGGGGGGGGGGGGGAGTTGACATCCCAGGGAGGGATACATTTACACACACACACGCGATCATTTTGTTTGATCACTTTCTTAGGGAAATTTGAAACATAAGATGTTTAAAATTATAAATGCGTGTTGCAAACTCGGTTTAAGCACTTCAGACTGTAAGACATTGTATAAACATGATTTAAAAATAAATAAATAAATAAATAAATAAATAAATAAATAAATAAATAAAATGGAATGGCGTTTGGTTTCACTGGAACTGGATGATGTGGTTTCACTGGAGCCGGATGATGTGGTTCGGCTGTATAAAGTGGGTCAGGCTCGGATTCCACTCTCCCGTCTTTATCATCCAAGAGCAGCGCTGTACGCGCCGTAGCAAGGCAAACTGACCACTGAAAATCAGTTGCTGTATTTCAAACCGCTATTATTATTATTATTATTATCGGAAGTGGATACTATAGTAAAAAAATAAATAAATAATAAAGACAGGACACTAGAAATCCATGGTAGCTTTATATAAACAGCCCCAGATCCAAAGACTGGAACTTAGCGTCTGCTAAGAAAAAATAAAAATAAAGAAAAACTGTTACCCGCTCAACAGATTAACATCAATTAAGTCCCGCAGATGAAGCTGTTAAATCCGTATGTTGTGATGTGTTGCATTGATTGTGTTTACACGCTGTGTAGTTATCAATGAGGTTTACAATGCTAGTACTTGTCATGAGTGCGTTTTCACATCATTTCAGTTGCTGTGCCTTTCTAAACGATGGATTTAGGGGAGCTCCCTAATAAAAGCTGAATCTCAAAACAGTAATTGTGTGAATATTATAACTGTTACAGCTGTGTATAATGGTATTTAAAACAGGATTCATTCATCTGACTTTTTACATATCCGCCCTTCCTCTGGTCCCACTGCAGCAGGATACGTGATGGATTCCTCTATTACTGTCAGCTTACTTACTACAGTGACTCTTCACTCTCCCCTCTCCCCCCTCTCTCCTCTCCTCCTTCCCCTCTCTCTCACCTCTTCCTCATCTCCCCCTCTCCCTTAGCCCTCTCTCTCTCTCCCTTTGCCCCCTCTCTCCTCTCTCTCCCCTCTTCCCCCCTCTCTCCTCTCTCCTCCTTCCCCTCTCTTTCCCCTGTTCCCCCTCTCTCTCCTCTCTCCTCCTTCCCCTCTCTCACTCCTCTTCCTCATCTTCCTCTCTCCCCTCACCCCTCTCTCCTATCCCTTCAACCTCTCTCTCCCCTCTCCCCCTCTCTCTTCCCTCCTCTCTCCCCTCTTCCTCGTCTCTCTCTCCCCCCTCGCCCCCTCTCTCCCCACTCTCCCCTCTCCCCTCTCTTCCCCCTCTCTCTCCCCTCTTCCTTGTCTCCCTCTCCCCTCTTCCCTCCTCTCTCCTCTCTCCTCCTTCCCTTCTCTTTCCCCTCTTCCCCCTCTCTCTCCTCTCTCCTTCCCCTCTCTCACCCCTCTTCCTCATCTTCCTCTCTCCCCTCGCCCCCTCTCTCTCCCTCTCTCTCCCTCTCTCCCCTCTCCCCCACTCTCTTTCCCCCTCTCTCCTCTCCCCCTCTCTCTCCCCCTCCCCCTCTCTCTTTCCCCCTCTCTCCCCTCTCCCCCTCTCTCTATTTCCCCCTCTCTCTCCCCTCTCCCTCTCTCTCCCTCTCTCCCCTCGCCCCCTCTCTCTCCCCAGGACAGTGTGACGGACTCCTGTAATCTGATCTATAACTGCTAGTCATGAAGACATTAATCGGAACACCTGGCATGGAATTCACGACGTTTCTTTTTTTCGTTTTTCTACAATCTGATTTCTAATCTGAATGGGACTCTCTGATCTGCAGCACAGGCCCGAGCTGCTCTTGATTTCCTGGTCATTATTATTTTTATTGTATTTTATTTTATTTTTTATTTTTTTTGGTGAATGCTCTGCCAGGGATTTTCCATTATGCAGAAACCATTTTAAATGATTGCGAAACTGTTTTGAAATTTGCAGCATCAGGTGGAAGCCTGAAAACCCCAAAACCACGTCAAAAAGTCCTCAGATTCACATGTTCCTGGCAGCGAGCCCCAGCGATCAATTCAATTATTGTTTTCGGAGACTGCTACTCAACTCAATAAGTGTTGGTTTGTTAGTCAGTCTCACACACACACACTCACACACACACTCACACACTCACACACTCACACACACACACACACACACACACACACACACACAGACACACACACACACAGACACACACACACACACACACACACACAGACACACAGACACACTAGCCAAAACCGCACAGTTAATTACACCCAGGCAGATGCGGACAGTGACAAGACTGGGCTGGAACAGCGAGGCGTGGCTCAGACTATAATACTGTGCTTGTGATAGAGAGAGATAAGAGCCAGCTAAAGACAGGGTAGCAGTTAAAACTGCTTCCAGGAGAGCGGGAGAGCCACTTTGAGGCAACTTTGCTGTATCAAACCCCAAGTCTCCCTGACTGTGCCATGCGGTGGCCTAAAATCCAGTCTGACTGACTGACTGACTGAGGCCGAGTCTGACTGACTGAGTGACTGACTGACTGACGGAGCCCGAGTCTGACTGACTGACTGACGGAGCCCGAGTCTGACTGACTGAGTGACTGACTGACTGACTGACTGAGACCGAGTCTAACTGACTGACTGACTGACTGACTGACTGACTGAGACCGAGTCTAACTGACTGACTGACTGACTGACTGACTGACTGAGACCGAGTCTAACTGACTGACTGACTGACTGACTGACTGACTGAGACCGAGTCTAACTGACTGACTGACTGACTGACTGACGGACGGAGACCGAGTCTGACTGACTGACTGACTGACTGACTGACTGACTGACGGAGCCCGAGTCTGACTGACTGACCGACGGAGACCGAGTCTGACTGACTGAGTGACTGACTGACTGACTGTGACCGAGTCTAACTGACTGACTGACTGACTGACTGACGGACGGAGACCGAGTCTGACTGACTGACTGACTGACTGACTGACTGACGGAGCCCGAGTCTGACTGACTGACCGACGGAGACCGAGTCTGACTGACTGAGTGACTGACTGACTGACGGAGCCCGAGTCTGACTGACTGACTGAAGGAGCCCGAGTCTGACTGACTGACTGAAGGAGCCCGAGTCTGACTGACTGACTGACAGAGCCCGAGTCTGACTGACTGACTGACGGAGCCCTCCCTTTGTAAAAATCACATGTCTGCAGCAGACCAGCTGTGTGACAAGCTCCCAGCTGCATATGTCTACAGTGAAAAAAAACTAAACAAAATATCCAGAAATATCATCATATAACCCAAACCTGGCATTGCATTGATCAAAAACAATCAATAGATACGGATGGCTTTACTGAATGTTTTTTTGGAGTTCTGGTTAGAAAAGGGGCCCTTGCTGAACCATGCGGTCCAGACCTCTGGACACACCCAGTGTGGAGAATGCTGTGATAGTGCAGGGCTGAGCCTGTCCGGCTGCATAATGACTGTGCAGCTTTATCACGCTGCTATCAGGGATTCACAGGAGTCCTGAGCAGCAGCAGTTCAGGGAAAGAGGGCGACTTTAGGGTTAGCGGCTGGGCGTGTCTCTGTTGACAAGAGAGAGAAGAGGAGAGTGCACAAGAACCACGGCCACAGAGAAACTGTCCTACCAGACACTCACTGCCATGCAACCAAGGGGAGGGGGAGGGGGTTTACAACCCCAGTGCAATCACCCTGAGGAACCCAGTGCAGTCACCCTGAGGAACCCAGTGCAGTCACCCTGAGGAACCCAGTGCAGTCACCCTGAGGAACCCAGTGCAGTCACCCTGAGGAACCCAGTGCAATCACCCTGAGGAACCCAGTGCAATCACCCTGAGGAACCCAGTGCAATCACCCTGAGGAACCCAGTGCAGTCACCCTGAGGAACCCAGTGCAATCACCCTGAGGAACCCAGTGCAGTCACCCTGAGGAACCCAGTGCAATCACCCTGAGGAACCCAGTGCAGTCACCCTGAGGAACCCAGTGCAATCACCCTGAGGAACCCAGTGCAGTCACCCTGAGGAACCCAGTGCAATCACCCTGAGGAACCCAGTGCAGTCACCCTGAGGAACCCAGTGCAATCACCCTGAGGAACCCAGTGCAGTCACCCTGAGGAACCCAGTGCAATCACCCTGAGGAACCCAGTGCAGTCACCCTGAGGAACCCAGTGCAGTCACCCTGAGGAACCCAGTGCAGTCACCCTGAGGAACCCCAGCTACAGTATCAGAAAAATTAGAACATGGAAATAAAAAAATTCACTAGCGAGAGGGGAGGCTGTTCAGCCAATCAGAGCTCATCTGGAGGAGGCCGTTCAGCCAATCAGAGCTCATCCTGGTTCCTAGCAGCTGACTGAGCTCAGAACTTTGCAAGTCAGTTCTTAAAGGATCCCAGTGATTCTGCCTCATCAGCATGGCTAGGTAACCCGTCCCATCCCCTCACCGCGCTCTCTGTGTGAAGAAGTGTCTCCTGCCCTCTGTCTCCTGTCTAGCTCCACTTAATGTCCGCACGTAACCGGCACATCTTTATGCAAGTGTGATGCAATGCCATTACAAATACTGTCCCCTGTTGTGAGATGAGGCTAAACGCTGTGAAACCACGAATGCAGACGAGCCCGGCTCTTTTGCACAGCGGTTAAGACGGTCACCGGGTCGCTCCCAGCCTCTGCCCTGAGTGGGGAGGGTATGGAATGGGTTACATGCTGCTGTATCACTGCGGTGCGGTCAGTTACAGCAGGCTCCCAGTGAGCAGGTATTAAATGACAGCCCTGATGATGTCACTGTGTAGCGGAGCCCGGCTTTTTCCTCAGCTGTATTGTGGGACGCAGGTGGAGGCTCAATCTGGGTGTGGCTCTGTCTGGGGCACGCTGTTATTCAATCACCTGTTCATTATAGAACTCTGTGGCTAGCCAGTAATCATACAGCCAGCAGCACCACCAACACAGCAAAACACCCCAGCCCAAACGCTGGTCTGCTTGACTCAGTCTCTTCTAGTTTCAATAGCACTGATGAAGGCACTGGAGCCCAAACGCTGGTCTGCTTGACTCGGTCTCTTCTAGTTTCACCTCAATAACACTGATGATGGCAACATCAATTTTGTATAACTAATACAACCCCTATAAAAGTTGATTGTAATAAAAGCCCAGCAAAGTGCAATAAAGCACAGTGAAAGCATGGTAAAGCATAGGGAAGCATTGTAAAGCACAGAGAGGTCTGGTAAAGCATAGGGAAGCATTGTAAAGCACAGAGAGGTCTGGTAAAGCATAGGGAAGCATTGTAAAGCACAGAGAGGTCTGGTAAAGCATAGGGAAGCATTGTAAAGCACAGAGAGGTCTGGTAAAGCATAGGGAAGCATTGTAAAGCACAGAGAGGTCTGGTAAAGCATAGGGAAGCATTGTAAAGCACAGAGAGGTCTGGTGAAGCATAGGGAAGCATTGTAAAGCACAGAGAGGTCTGGTAAAGCATAGGGAAGCATTGTAAAGCACAGAGAGGTCTGGTGAAGCATAGGGAAGCATTGTAAAGCACAAAGAGGTATGGTAAAACATGTTAAAATAACAAAAAAGTTAAACCATGGTAAAGTATGGTAAATGCACTGTAAATCCTTGTATAAGCTTGTATAAGATAACAGCTGCTAAGGTGAATCATATACAGGTAAAAGAAACAGAGGGTTTACCAATGTGTACATAAAGCTATAACAAAATACATAAATACTGCAAAAGTGCAAAAGTACAAAGTTCACAGCTGAAGAAGTTTATTGCAAAAGGGAAACCAGCTCTTGCTTCGTCACAGGTTTGTTCTTCATGCAATCTTGGAACATTTAAATAAAGTACATTCTTACAAAACAACAACGTCGTCCATGTGCTGCTGTTGCTTAACAATGATGTGTCTATTTTTTGCAAAGTCACGAAACGCCAGCGAATTCTTGGGTGTAATTAAGTCATACTGTCATATTGCAGAACTGCCCTTGGTAACATTTATTGTAGTAACCTGTACTAAACAACACCTCGTGATGCAGGCAGCGGGCAGCAACAGAACACACATCAATCAAACAAGCTGGTAATGATGACATACATCAGGTACCGCCTGTTCAAACCTGCTGTGACGTCACCCGTCAAACACCTGGGAAACTCTGTGCGCTTTGTCGTGTACAAAGTCGCGTTTAAGTGAAAATGATTAGGAGTTACTATTCACTTACATTAAAATAGTCCTGAAGCGTGCCTCTCAAATAATGACAACCGCTATTCAATAGAGAGGCCGTATTTAAAATCATTAAAAACGTATACTCAAACTGAACGTGTAAACACGCATTACAGACTTGCTATCAGTGGATATGTCATTGTAAATTGTTATGTGATAACCGGTGAACATTTTTTCCAATTACTATTTATCAGACTCCTTTATCCAAGGCGACTTACAGAGACTAGGGTGTGTGAACTATGCATCAGCTGCAGAGTCACTTACAACTACGTCTCACCCGAAACCCACAAGGAGGTTAAGTAACTTGCTCAAGGTCACACAGTGAGTGAGCCGGGATTTGAACCGGGGACCTCCAGCAACACAGAATTTTTAGCATTACAATTTTGAGCATTACATTTTCATCTTACACGCTACCCCGTGCAATATACAATGTATTTTACACGTGTGTTGTGTTGCGTGTACGGAACACTGGACAGGTCGACAAGCATCACATTACGTGCTAATGTTGTGTTACAATTACATTTCCCCGTGTTAGTGTGTGGGTGGATTCCGTTTCCCACTTTTGGGAAATGCTAGTCTGTCATGTGTTCTTCTGGTACTGAGCGATTCCAACAATGTCGCCACCCCCTCTAATACATTTTTTATGTCCGAAAAATAAAGAGAATACACAAATACTCCGTTAAACAGTGGGTTATTTATTTTCACAGAAACGTTAACTGTTGGGTAAATGAGTTAAGTTTGAGATTGATAAACAGTTACTCTACATGAAAAAGAGCTGAGTGAACGGCTGGGGCAGAAAAGCCAACGCAACAGCCGCCGCCATTTTAGTAGACCTTCGTGGACTGGCTGCGGGTGGCCCGCCCCCGTTGCCAGGGCGGTGACGTCACTGGTATATAAAAGAGCACGCCGCGCTGTCTTCGGTTCAGAAAGAATCGAGCAGCCTTCGGAAAGAAATAAAATATCGATAACGTGATAGAGGTGTTCCTGCTTCAACAGTGCTTGAACGGAACCCGCAGACAGAACCTTTCTTACATCATAATAATATTCAGTTTAGTTTTCATTCCAGCTCTCTCTAATAATTTAGGTGTTACACATAGTCATATAAAAACGCACCGAATTTACAAAGCATACTCCTATTAAAAAAGCGTTTTAGAAAATAGCGCTGTTTATATCTTCCTGCATCTTCGCCGCTTCACTCATAATCTTCAAGGGCATTTTCAGGTGAGTTGACTGCTTTTTTTTATGCGACACACACAGTGTGTGTGTAATTCGATTTAGATAAATATATCCATCGTTGTGGCAAACATTAGTTTTATTATGTAATGTCATCGTTGTAAACAATCGGTGTAATTAATGATTATATATATATATACACACACACACTTGGATTGTCACTGCACGATGTCGTAATTATGAGAATTAGTGTTTGAAATGTAACATTGTAAAACATATCTTTTTCGCTTGTCTCAGTTCCGTGCCATCATTTTGTATCTTAAATGAACGATAACATTTCGATTGAGCGCCAGTGCATTCCGAGTCGGACTCCTAATGAATCTGCTGCCTTGCGACTAATTGTAGATCGCTGTACTAGTATCGCGAATATAACAGCAGTCGTGTCTAGTTTCAATCGCGTTGTTTTTATTTACACACACACACACACACACAGAAGTTTCTCTCCTGTATGTCTTGTGTTTTTATTATGGTACAGATGTTTAGCATCGCGGTTGTCCCTCCTCTGTTGTGTAAACGAATCTTTCAGATTCAATAATAATAATTTTTCCATGAACACGGGGTACGCAGCATACCTCTAATGGCGTATATAGGTTTGCATCGCAGCGGAGAGCTCTCTGCGCTCAGGCAGAAAAACAAAACAACGCTAGCGACCTTTCCCCAAGAGGTTCGTTTCTGAAGTACAGAGTCCACTTGGGAAAACAACATCTGTGCAAAGTAACCAGGGTCACTAACAAGGCTCAGTTCAGTTTGTTGGCTTTGTAGATAGATAGATAGACAGGCTTCAGTGAGTAACAGAAAAATTCCATCTAGGGTTTCTGTGACGTCATAAAATACGAGACCGAAGATGGGGTTTATAAACTGTCACAGAAACCCGAGATGGAATTGTTTTCCTGTAACTCACTGAAGAGGCCCATCTATTATATATAATCCATGGATACCCTTGTGATGCTATTATTAAAGAAGACGAGGTTCAGCAGTACAGTTTTTTTTTTTTTAAAAGCCTAGTGTTTTTTGTTTGTTTAGAATGGCTCTGGATGTAAATATAGCCTTCATCCATGTATTTTATGTATAATATATATATAATTTTTCTGAATTGCCTTGTGCTTTCACATTGCACTGAAACAAACGAGTCAAACTCAGACCTTTCGTCCAAACGCACTGAGACCACCTCCTTGAGAAGGACTTGCTTCGATTAAACCAGTCTCTGAAAGGGACCGAGTTAATTTGGAGCGTTCACAAACGGCACTCGCTTCGATTTTGGAAACGTGACCTGTCATTGATCGTTTTTTATAAATTTGTTTGTGTGGTTTCATTTATTTAATATTTCATCTTTTGAAGTTAACGGCCACAGTGCCTCGGTGCAGAACGCACGGACTCCAGAGTCTGGGGTTGGTTGCTTCTCAAGATTGTGCCTCCCGCCCCACTCCCCTCTTCTAACCGTAAATGAAAGGGGCGCTCCAGTGACGTAGCACAAAACGTTCTGCTGTCTGTACAGACCTCTCATTTTAAACCAGCTGGTCAAATACAGGAACTGAAACACAAAAGGACTATTAATAAAAAGTTTTGTCATTTTCCCCTCCCTGCAGCTGTTCCAGCTAACCAGTGTGTGTGTGTGTCTTTCTCTCCGCAGACCGTGACCATGAGCTCCCAAGTCAGACAGAACTTCCACCAGGACTGCGAGGCAGCCATCAACCGTCAGATCAACCTGGAGCTGTACGCCTCCTACGTGTACCTGTCCATGGTGAGAGAGTGAGGCTAGCGGTTAGAGCTGAGGCACTGGGAGTGAGGCTAGCGGTTAGAGCTGAGGAACTGGGAGTGAGGCTAGCGGTTAGAGTGGAGGCACTGGGAGTGAGGCTAGCGGTTAGAGTTGAGGCACTGGGAGTGAGGCTAGCGGTTAGAGCTGAGGCACTGGGAGTGAGGCTAGCGGTTAGAGTGGAGGCACTGGGAGTGAGGCTAGCGGTTAGAGCTGAGGCACTGGCAGTGAGGCTAGCGGTTAGAGTGGAGGCACTGGGAGTGAGGCTAGCGGTTAGAGCTGAGGCACTGGGAGGGAGGGAGGTGGTGCAGTCTCGTGGTTAGAGCTGAGGGAGGGAGGGAGGGAGGTGGTGCAGTCTCGTGGTTAGAGCGGAGGCACTGGGACATGGTGTGTGTATAAAAAGCTGCATTTTGTTTATCTGGCTTCCCTTGGCGTCTCCCCTCCCCTTGCAGTCGTACTACTTCGACCGGGACGACGTGGCGCTGCACAACTTCGCCAAGTTCTTCAAGCACCAGTCCCACGAGGAGCGCGAGCACGCCGAGAAACTGATGAAGCAGCAGAACCAGAGAGGGGGGCGCATCTTCCTGCAGGACGTCCGGGTCAGTACCCCACGACCAGAACCGCAAACTCGCTTCCTTCACAGGATGCTTTGATAGGGAATTCCTGTCGATGTTGACAGGGATGGTAATAAGACTCCTATTGCAGTTTCTCCCCCCGTTCCAGGTGTTCATACGAGCTTGAGTAGCCCCAGTGTATCATCAACAAGCTTGATCAAACTCGTAGTCCAGGAGTGGATCAAACTGCTATGCAACTGGAGTCTTTCCGTGCCTGGCTGTGTTGGAGCAAAGGGAGATTGGTCTTTAATTTCTTTCTCTCTCGTGGCCCCCCACAGAAGCCGGAGCGTGACGAGTGGGGCAGTGGTCTGGAGGCTCTGGAATGCGCTCTGCAGCTGGAGAAGAGCGTCAACCAGTCTCTGCTGGACATGCACAAGGTGGCGTCCGAGCGCAACGACCCTCATGTGAGTACCTGTCCTCTCCCTGCACCGTGAGCCGCTTCCACACGCCCGGGAAAACGCCCAAAGAGCAGAGCCTGGTTTATTTGGACACGGACACACCCACACGGGGACACACACACCCGCACGCATGCACACACACACGCATGCATGCACACGCACGCCAGGGAACAGATTTAACATGCTCTTGTAATCCAGAGTCTCTTCCGTCTGAAGGAATCCTCTCTTGAGTTCAGGGATTAAGCTTGTAGGAGTGGCTGGGGCAGGAAGTAAAGGGATTTTGAGGGAGGATGTCAGTCAGTTTACATGCAGGGCTCTTGCTAATGCAGTGAATCCTGTCCTGAGTTCACCTTGAAATAATATCCTGCCTCTAATTCAGACAATTTTAATCTGTGAAGTATTGGATGAAGGCTATTGCCCTGCAGCTGAAAGTGTGGTGTTCTTGTTAATGATATGACATGCAGTTAAATCATACTCTATCTGGAATGAAGTGAACTCCATACTGTCATACAGACACTTGGTCTCCGTGCTCTCCTTGTGTGATGACTGGTCCCAGCCCTTCGCTAATCTTCTCTCTCTCTCTCTCCTCCCTGCAGATGTGTGACTTCATTGAGACTCACTACCTGGACGAGCAGATCAAGTCTATCAAGGAGCTGGGAGACTGGGTGACCAACCTGCGCCGCATGGGAGCACCCCAGAACGGCATGGCAGAGTACCTGTTCGACAAGCACACCATGGGGTCCGCGCAGAGCTAGACTGGCCCTCCCCCCTCCCCTCCCCTCCCCTCCCTCCACAAGCCAGCATGCATTACATCTGCTTCACCCTGGAGATTCAGTCTGTTCTGTACCGCACTGTGTTCTATCTGTGTGCGTGTCCCTCTCCATGTTGTGTGGCTTCATAAGTGACCTTGTCGTGTATTTAATAAATAAAAAGAAACTGGGCTCTGTTCTTTTGTGTTTGCATTTTTTGACTGTGCTGGTGAAGCAGCGAGGAGGTTCAGACCCAGTCCAGTAACCTCACCTTGACGCGTGGTGCAGCTGAGTTCCACAGCCCAGGCTTGGAGGTTATGGACTGTTCGCACACCCTGGAGTGAGTTCCTGTGCTTGCAAGGGGACGTCCCTGTGCCTCCCACAGTGAATCGGGCGCAGGGCTCCTGTAAAGTCAGAGCTGCGGTGCATAGTGTCTGGCTGTGACCCATGCCTGCCTAACCATTGTCTCAAGACCATAATTAAATACCAGTCCCTGTATTTCACTGGACTGAAAAGTCCGTCCCTGCTAGCGCTATCATTGGCTGCTTCAAGGTTTTATAAAAAAAATAAATGGAGCGTGTTAGGTGGAAACTCCAGTTTGTAACATCAATGGTTTTCTTTTATGGACACTTGAAGCAACCAATGATAGTGGGGATTTCGATTTAGCTGTCCATTCAGAGAAGAGGGATGTAGTTACGGGGAGTGGGAGTGTGAAAGCTGGCTGATGCTTCGTTTCTTAAACGGAGCGCGGATGAGAGGAGGTGTCGATGTTTGAGAACCGTTGTATTTCAACATGAGTTTAAAAAAGCATTGTTTTTCTGTGTGATTCACAACAACACGCAGAGACCAAACACGACCGCGTGTTTCCACTGTAAGTCTGATGTATTTCACTTAGTTATAGTAGAACATTTATTCTGTCACGTGTTTGTAGATATGTATGTTTTTTTACAACATTTATAAATATCAAAAATCTAGCTCCAAATTTGCACGCCTGATCTTTGATATCCCAATTGCTCGGAGGAGGAGGTGGAGATAGACAGCCACTTGGATGATGACCCCTGATTTCGTATCAAACCATTTCTGCTGGTACTCCTGTGAGATCCTAATGATAAAAGTTATGTGAACCAGCTCTGAACCAGATCACAGTGAGTTTAAGCAAGAAGAAAAATAATCAAAAGGAAAGAAAAAATACATCTTTATTAATGAATTAACAACACAACAGATCACAGTAGTCACAGGGCTGCAGCCATTAAACATTACAATCAGTGCAGTGCACAACAGTGGCCTCCTCGCTCAGCCCCTTACCTGTGTAACTCTAACCCAAACCCCAAACCACAACCCCAACCCCTAACCCCAACCACAACCCCGACCCCGACCATAACCTGTGACTGCAGTGTTTTCTGGAGGAGTGACTGCAGTATATGCTACAGGAAACCACAGTGGAGTGTTAATGAGTTTTGATTTGTGAGTAAAGGGAAGTGAAGGAGATCTCTGAGTACCTGTGCTTTCCAGCAGCAGTCTGTCTGGTCAGAGCGAGGGGATGGGGGAGGGGGTGGAGGCCGTGAAAGCAGAGGGGCAGAGTCACCCCGCTGCTTCAGTAAAAGCACAGCACAGTGTAACAAAGCACAGAGAGGACTGCTGAAGCATAGGGAAGCATTGTAAAGAACAGAGAGGTCTGGTAAAGCATAGGGAAGCATTGTAAAGCACAGAGAGGTATGATAAAGCATAGGGAAGCATTGTAAAGAACAGAGAGGTCTGGTAAATTCATAGTATAACCATGGGAAAAGCATGGGGGCAAACTGCAAATTTACAATGGTAAATAGCTGTGTTTTTGGACTGGAGGGAGCACCCTTTCTCTAGGGGGGTGAGGGAGGGAGCAGTTTGTAGTCAGGTTTTACAGTGTGTGCTCCAGCCTTCTTTACAGAATGATCCAGCCCGGTGCACACACGGCACTCTGTGTTTAAAAGGTGCAATTATAAAATGATGCACTGTTCAGAGCGTCGAGCGTGTGGCGTGAAGGTTCTTAAAGATTTGCATCACTGTTTTTCTGTTAATAATTAAACCTGCAGGAGCAGAACGCAAAGATCAGCAGGCCCAAAGTGCAAGATCCACACAAGCAGGGAACTCCACACCCCCTCCCTGCCCCAGCACAGACTCCACTCCACTATCCAACACATTCTGAACACAGCCACGGTCTCTTCTCCTGCTCTCCACATCTCTGCTCTGCGGGTGTGAGTCTGTCTGTTCTCCTCCTCTCTGCTCTGCGGGTGTGAGTCTGTCTGCTGTCCACCTCTCTGCTCTGCGGGTGTGAGTCTGTCTGCTGTCCACCTCTCTGCTCTGCGGGTGTGAGTCTGTCTGCTGTCCACCTCTCTGCTCTGCGGGTGTGAGTCTGTCTGCTGTCCACCTCTCTGCTCTGCGGGTGTGAGTCTGTTGTTGTCCACCGTTCTGCTCTGCGGGTGTGAGTCTGTCCAGCTCAAGCCCCATGGACTCCTTCGAGGGGCTGCACTCTGTCACGCTCTCCCCCGGCTCCCTGTCTCCCCGGACCAGCCTGGATTATGAGATTCTCATCACTGGGGAAACACAGGTCTACTCCTCCCCAGCCCTGTTCTGCGGGATTCGATACCAGCCCCCCCACGCTGGCGCCAGTCACCAGGGGTACCCTGAAATCAGCGCAAGGTGCAAGGAAGAGGTCCCCGACAACTATGACAGGTATGTGACCCTACGTTCCCGCTAGCCGCTCGCCACCTCGCCACAAGCAAAGCGTTTCCCATACAATACTAGTGCAACAGACTCGCAATATGCATTGGCTTTGAAAAATGTACTTGTGTAAGACTGCCAGCATGATTACTTTCAATGTGTGCTGGTAGATGAATCAATACGGACTGTTTAGTTTGATTTCATTTCGCCCAATGAATTAGCTTGTTCATGTAAAATGCATGCCATTCAAATCAGTCGGTTGAATGGGACATTATCAAGGAAAAATCAGCCCATAGCAATAGGGCAGTAGGAACCTACTAGCCTCCCAACAGTGCTTTAATGGACGTCGGGTGGAGTAGCCGCTAGAGGGCGCTAAAAAGCGGTGTTGAAATAATAGTAAAAACTATTTTAAAAAAAAACAAAAAACATGACATCCAACAGAAAAATTGACATGTTTTAAAAAAAAAAAAAATTGTAGACACAAATGATCAGAATCATGTTCAGAAAGATGTCGCAAGGATACCACCCATGTACACACAACTAAACATGGCCGCGTTAGTCAGAGGGAGGTGAAGCAGTCCTGGTTTCAAACATACCCTCTGCTCCCGAAAGAACATTTTCACAGACGGCAAGTCAGAAACACGCAGCTTCGAAAGATCACAGCTAACTTTTTTTTTTTTTTTTTTCTTTAAAATGTGCTGAAATATATTTTTGGAAATGGTAACAGAGCGGTTTCGAAAGAGGAACAATTTAAAAACAAGGATTCGTCTCACTATGATTTATTGAGTTTTAATGTCAGAATCGGTGCAATATTACTGTCAATAGTCCCAGGTGTAAAAAAATACGTTTTTTAAGCACAGTAGTGGCTGTACAATCCTACTAATATTATCAATCACATCAGCACAAGCTTGTGTAATGGAGCTGCGGCTGGTCAGGGAGGCATTCATATTAACATACACTAATAACACTGTCCTGCAGTGGAAAGAAACCCGGGAATAATGAATCAACCACGGGTTTGAATCAGGGCTGTGCCAGCCCACTTCCGAGCCCTCGTTTCCACCTGTCCCTCGAACCCAGTGTGTGCCTCTCGTCCCGTTGCCAGTATAAACGGGAGCCGTGTGCGCGCACTGCGCCGCGTCTCCTCTCCCTGTACGGAGAGATGCCAGCGTGTCACTGCTGATTGTGTAATCGCTCTGAGTCAAAGTCTCCTTTCAGCCCGAGTGTGTCTCAACACAGCAGCTGCGAGGTTTACTATAGCGTAGCCTGCAGATACACAAACAAAAAAATAACTGAAGATCTTCTCTCTCCCTCCGTCTCACCCCCTAAGAGAAAGGGTGCTCCCTCCAGTCCAGGGCAGGCTTGAGGCACGGAGACTGAACTGCTCCCTCCATCCCCCCCTCACCCCCCTAAGAGAAAGGGTGCTCCCTCCAGACCAGGGCAGGCTTGAGGCACAAAGACTGAACTGCTCCCTCCCTCCCTCCCCTAAGAGAAAGGGTGCTCCCTGCAGACAAGGGCAGGCTTGAGGCACGTACACTGAACTGCTCCCTCCCTTCCTCCCTCACCCCCCCTAAGAGAAAGTGTGCTCCCTCCAGTCCAGGGCAGGCTTGAGGCACGGAGACTGAACTGCTCCCTCCGTCCCTCACCCCCCCCCCCTAAGAGAAAGGGTGCTCCCTCCAGTCCAGGGCAGTCTTGAGGCACGGACACTGAACTGCTCCCTCCCTCACCCCCCCTAAGAGAAAGTGTGCTCCCTCCAGTCCAGGGCAGGCTTGAGGCACGGACACTGAACTGCTCCCTCCCTCACCCTCCCTAAGAGAAAGTGTGCTCCCTCCAGTCCAGGGCAGACTTGAGGCACGGACACTGAACTGCTCCCTCCCTCAGTCTCACCCCCTCCCTCACCCCCTAAGAGAAAGGGTGTTCTCAGCTCAAGAACTTGAATTTGCTTTATAACTTGAACGAGTCATTGTTTATGCACTGCAGCCCCAGAGAAGCGCGTAGCAGGAGATTGGGGTTTGGTTTGAATTGCAGGGTAACTTGTTTTTCCGTCACATGATCTTGGGAATACAATAAAAAAAAAAAAAAATAGGATGAGGGGGGCGGGCGACGTTATCACGTGTTTCCTGTCAGCGGAGGTTTTTTTTTTTTTTAAATGCGAAAAATATTTATACATTTTACCAGCCCCCTGCTGAATTAATATACAGCGACAGGACGCGGTAGTGAAAAGCCGCCTGCAAACACAGCGCTGATACAAAACTGCTGCCCTGCTGGACTCCCGTCACCCGATCCTGTTTTCTTTCTATCGCTGTTCGGAGTGGGCTGGCGAACCGGGACAGAAACCGGGCAGGAAGCATGCAGAACTAGTGGGGCGGTCGGGCTGCGACGGGATTAATCAGAGCTGCGCGGCCGAGACAGAGACAGTAAGTCGGCTATTGGTGTTTTTTCCGCCGTCCCTCCTTCATGTTGTGTCTGTGCTAGCCTGGCTGTATCCTGTCGCAGCGGGGGGTAAGGCACTGCACAATGTGAAATAGAATTGACTTCACTGTACCAGCATATTATTAGTGCTGCTGTGATTTATCACAATTCAGCCGTCTAATATTGTAATGCGTGGTATAAACCAATGTGCATTAAGAAGTTGTACAAATGGCGAAACGTGGTGTTTAAATTCACACCATGTGTGAAACCAGAACGTTTTAATAACAGATCTGTGTTTGTAATTCACTAGCCCGGCGTCCTAATACCGAGTGCCCACGGTAACCTGCATTCTAGTTTTTGAAATTCACGTTGAAGTCTGGTTTTGCTTTGCCGTCTCGGCTGTTCCTGGCTGCGCTCGACAGAGCTGCAAGAACGCGAGGAATGCCTGTCTGCCCGCTGCGGGGTTTGAGGTTTTGGGGGGAAGCTGACTTTTCTTTCCGGAGGCGGAGTGGCCTATCGGATTAGAGGCAATTGCAAACCCAAACGTGTGTAGGACAGGCCAGGAGGGTGTGATTAAAAGTAAGGTAAAGATTGTGCAAAAACTAGCCAGTATCGCGTTCACCATGCAGACAGACAGACAGACTATGATGTGACCGGGTGAACGGCCCCTTCGAACCCCGCTGTCTGTCTGTCGCGCTGTCTGTCGCGCTGTTTAAAGGCGATGGGGATCTCTGTAAGGAGAGAGATTCAGTGACAGAGCTGTTGAGTGCAGGTCTCTTCCATGCATTGTGCTTGCTCTGTAAATCCTCCCTGAACGCGCACACAGGAGTTTATTAACCCCTCGGGCATCCTTCACCTGGCAGTCCAGGAACCACAGCTTTCACAGCAAGGAGCAGCTATAAGACCCAGTGCAGTCCCATGCACTCCCCAGAGCTCCACTTGCTGTTGCCAGACCCCCTCCAGTACAGTGTTCTGTGACTCGCTGCAGAGTTAAGTTATACCAGCCATGCCAGCGTGGTGCCCGCAGGGAATAGGCCAGCTCTCTGGCGTCCTGTCCTGGGAGGTGACGTTCTTGAGCAGTTGAAGCTACACAATAGATTCGAAGCTAGTTTTTTAAAAATACCGGTAACACTTTAAAATAAGTGTCTGTAATTCCAGTGTAACTAACACAGGATTTCTTACTGATTTCAAATGAGATTCCCTGAATTCAAATCGAATCAGATCTGTTGTGTTGAGGTTGTGTAGCTTGAGCTGTTTAAGAATGACACGCAGAGGTTCTCCATGGGCCTCGAGGCTGGGTGTAACTTTATCTGACAGAGTGAATGTGTTCATCTACAGCAGCAGCAGCAGCTCTCAGACAAACAAGGACTGCAGCCTCATACTTCACATGGGATAGTCATTGAATGACCAGCCTGGAAAAACAAGAAGGGAGAGAAAGGCCAAATCAGGTCAGGTTTCACATGCAGTCTGTGAGCTTAATAATAATCTCTCTCTACTCTCTCTGTCTCCTTTCTCCTCCCCCTCTCTCTCCTCTCTCTCTCCACTCTCTCCTCTCTTCTCTCTCCATGCTCTCCTCTCTCTGTTCTCCCCTCTCTTCTCTCTTCCCTCTCCACTCTCTCCTCTCTGCTCTCCTCTCTCTCTCTTCCCCCCTCTCTCCACTCTCTTCTGTCCCCCCCCCTCTTGCAGTCCCTTGGATCTGGAGGCGGGGTCCTGGAGCGTGTCCAATCGGAGTGCGGGGATCGAGCAGGCTGTTCCAATGCCACTGGGAGCCGAGGGGGGTCCGGAGGGTCCTGAGAGTGAGGAGAGCGCGCGGGCGCGATACAACGTGGCCCGCCTGCGCAGCTCCTCCGTGGAGATCCGGGAGAAGGGATCGGAGATCCTGAAAGAGGAGCTGCACAAAGCACAGAAAGTGAGGAGCCGGAAGAGGGGAGGGAGGAGTCAGCTAGCGAGTGTTTAATAATTGTGGACGAGTAAATGACAAATGTTTCATTTTCAGTGTCATCAATTGCTGTTTTTTGATTGCAGACACTGAGAAAGGCTTCTAGTGGAAACATTTATCACTGAATTTACACTGAAGATGCTGAGAAAGACTTCTAGTCAAAATGTTTAATTGAACTCAAGATTCTCTGTTAGCATTGTGTGTGTAAGAGCTCTGTGTTTGCACTGTGTGTGTAAGAGCTCTCTGTTTGCACTGTGTGTAAGCTCTGTGTTAGCATTGTGTGTGTAAGAGCTCTGTGTTAGCATTGTGTGTGTAAGAGCTCTGTGTTTGCATTGTGTGTGTAAGAGCTCTCTGTTAGCATTGTGTGTGTAAGAGCTCTCTGTTAGCATTGTGTGTGTAAGAGCTCTCTGTTAGCATTGTGTGTGTAAGAGCTCTATGTTTGCACTGTGTGTGTAAGAGCTCTCTGTTAGCATTGTGTGTGTAAGAGCTCTGTGTTTGCATTGTGTGTGTAAGAGCTCTCTGTTAGCACTGTGTGTGTAAGAGCTCTCTGTTAGCATTGTGTGTGTAAGAGCTCTCTGTTAGCATTGTGTGTGTAAGAGCTCTGTGTTTGCACTGTGTGTGTAAGAGCTCTGTGTTTGCACTGTGTGTGTAAGAGCTCTGTGTTTGCATTGTGTGTGTAAGAGCTCTGTGTTTGCACTGTGTGTGTAAGAGCTCTGTGTTTGCACTGTGTGTGTAAGAGCTCTGTGTTTGCACTGTGTGTGTAAGAGCTCTGTGTTTGCTCTGTGTGTGTGTGACTCCTGCAGGAGCTGAAGCTGAAGGATGAGGAGTGTGAGCGCCTGTCCCGGGTTCGAGAGCAGCTGGAGGAGGAGCTGGAGGAGCTGACTGCCAGCCTGTTTGAGGTGCGTCCGTCCAGCAGAGACAGAGCACAGAGCAGGGTCCCAGTGCAGACTGGTCTGAGCCTCTGCAGATTCTAGTGTCCGCTCAATTACACACTGACCCCCACACACACTGACACACCCACACACTGACCCCCACACACACTGACACACCCACACACTGACACGTACACACACACACACTGACCACACTCACATACACACACACACTGACACACGTACACACACACACACTGACCCCCATACACACTGACACACGTACACACACACACACTGACCCCCATACACACTGACACACGTACACACACACACACTGACCACACTCACATACACACACACACTGACACACGTACACACACACACACTGACCCCCACACACACTGACACACGTACACACACACACACTGACCCCCATACACACTGACACACGTACACACACACACACACACACACACTGACCCCCCCACATGTACACACACACACTGACACTCACACACACTGACCCCCACACACACTGACACACGTACACACACACACACTGACCCCCTGTGGCAGTCTGGCTCGCAGTGGTGATGTGGATGACGTCACGGACCAGGAAGTAACTCAAACCAAAACAGTGGATGGGCGGTTGAAGCTGAGTGCTGGTGCACTCAGCGTATTTAATAAACAAAACAAAAACAAAAGATTTAACAAAACACCAAACCAAAGGGCACGAGGGCCGAACGAATAAACAAACAAGTAAGTTTCGTGCTGGATACTCCAGCACGTTTTAGCAATTGTTTTCTTCCTCTCTCTCTCTCCCGTTCTCCACTCTCGAACACTCCACACCCCGAGTGCAGAGTGCTGCTGGTTTATATACTCTGGCCGAGGGATTTAACTAGTTGGTAATTATCTTATTATCCCCCGGCCAGAGTCTGCACGCGTTTGGTAAGGATGCATGACTGTCAGCTAGTTAAATAATCAGTAGCTGATCAGCCATGCATCCTCACGAGGTTTTTAAATATAACAATAAAAGACGCGGCGCTTTTACCCGCGCCGCAAACAAAAATACAAATAATAATAAATAGGGGCGGGACACTCCGCCACACATGCCCCCCCTTGTGCGCAGCACACATGGCCTTTTCGGCCACCTCCCCCCTTAGTCCCCAAAGTCCCGGTTAGCAGTCCCGGCGCAGGAACAGGGGCAGCAGCGGACCAAAGGTGGCGGCCACGGTGGGATGTCCTCCTCCCACCCAAACAGCCGTAGCGTTCCAATGGCCCGCGCACCGGCCGGCTCCTCTGGCCAAAAAAATTTTGGGGGTGGTCTCCAGACCTGCCCCCCCTTCTTCATGGCCGGCCACCCTTTCTCCTGCAGCGAAATTGCTGCGGGGGAAGCTGGTCTCCTGACCTCCCCCCCCTTCTTCATGGCTGGCAGCTGCCCTTCATGGGGCTCCAGCCACAGTATTTCCTGCCGCGAAAGTGCGGCTGGGGGAGCTGGTCTCCTGACCTCCCCCCTCCTCTTCACGGCCAGCAGTTCCCCTCCGTGGGGCTCTGACCACATGATCTCCGGCCGCGAAAGTGCGGCTGGGGGAGCTGGTCTCCTGACCTCCCCCCTCCTCTTCACGGCCAGCAGTTCCCCTCCGTGGGGCTCTGACCACATGATCTCCGGCCGCGAAAGTGCGGCTGGGGGAGCTGGTCTCCTGACCTCCCCCCCTTTCTTCATGGCCGGCAGCTCCCCTCCGTGGGGCTCCGACCACAGTGTAGTGACCCCAGGCGAAGCAGGATCCCTGGCGACCCCAGGCGACTGCAGCGGCAGCGGACCCTCGGGAGGTGAACTCGGGAGGGGAGCCCCTGGCCATGGAGGCGGCAGCGGGAGCTCCACTTCTCCCTCGTTCTCTGTAGCTGGTGGCTCTCCAGGTGATGCGGAGCAACAGGCAGCCCCAGGCGATGCGAAGCAGGCATCCCTGGGTGGTGCGAGGCAGGGCAGGAGCAGTCCTTCCCATGACGGTGGATGTGGAACCAGCAGGTATTCACCCTCTGCTGGTGGAGGTGGGAGGGGAAAGCAGTCCTCCCACGGCGGCTGAGGCGGAACCAGCAGGTATTCACCCTCTGCTGGTGGAGGTGGGAGGGGCAAGCAGTCCTCCCATGGCGGTTGAGGCAGAACCAGCAGGCATTCACCCTCTGCTGGTGGAGGTGGGAGGGGCAAGCAGTCCTCCCACGACGGTGGAGGCGGAACCAGCAGGCATTCACCCTCTGCTGGTGGAGGTGGGAGGGGCAAGCAGTCCTCCCACGGCGGTTGAGGCAGAACCAGCAGGCATTCACCCTCTGCTGGTGGAGGTGGGAGGGGCAAGCAGTCCTCCCACGACGGTGGAGGCGGAACCAGCAGGCATTCACCCTCTGCTGGTGGAGGTGGGAGGGGCAAGCAGTCCTCCCACGGCGGTTGAGGCAGAACCAGCAGGCATTCACCCTCTGCTGGTGGAGGTGGGAGGGGCAAGCAGTCCTCCCACGACGGTGGAGGCGGAACCAGCAGGCATTCACCCTCTGCTGGTGGAGGTGGCGGAGGCAGAGGCAGCTCTTGCTGCTCTGCTCTGGGTGATGGTGGAGACAGAAGCAGCTCCTGCTGCTCTGCTCCTGGTGGTGGTGGAGACAGAGGCAGCTCCTGCTGCTCTGCTCCTGGTGGTGGTGGAGGCAGAGGCGATGGGGCGGATGCTGGCCACTCAGAGGGAGGCTGTGGCGGTGCTGGCTCCCTCTGCTGTGGCGGCTGGGCTGGTGTGTGCCGTGCTCCCTTCAGCAGCATAAATAGAGGCTGCTGGGGAACACCAGCATCCTGCCCTTCTCCCCCCCAGAAAAATTCAGGGGGTTGAGCCTGTAACTCCTCCCCTTCTGGCTCTTGGGACTGCAGCTTGGGTCCTAGGGCTGTGGAAGCCCCGACTTCCCTCTCTTCGGGCCGTGGACACACCGACTCCTCCCTTTTGGGCTGTGGACGCACCGACTCCTCCCTTTTGGGCTGTGGATGCACCGACTCCCCCCTCTTGGGCTTAGGACGTTCGGGCTCCTCCCACTCGGGCGCAGGACGTTCGGGCTCCTCCCACTCAGGCGCAGGACGTTCGGGCTCCTCCCACTCAGGCGCAGGACGTTCGGGCTCCTCCCGCTCAGGCGCAGGACGTGCGGGCTTCTTTGCCTTCTTAGCACCGCCCCTCCTTCCCTTCTTCGGGACCAGCAGTTCCACCTCCTGCCATGGAGGGGGTTGGTCGGGTGCTTTGTGCCCGACCTTGCCGACGGCAAAGCACCACTCCTCCCCTTTGAGGCAGGTGAGGCAGGTTTCCTGATCCACCTGCGGCGATGGTATGGCCTTCAGGTGGATCCACTCCTCCGCAGTCTCCACCTCACCTCGATCAAAGGCCTGCACAAAGAGGGGGTCTTCATATGGGCACACCTCAGGGAGGTGCCCATACTCCAGGCAGGCGAGGCACCATGTAGCCCCTCCTTCCTTCAACTCCCTCTGATGCGCATGCCACCTCTCCATATAGGCGTCCACTTCATCCATTTTTTTTTTTTTTTTTTTTTTCAAACACAAAAAACACTATTTGAAAAAACGAACACGAAAAAAACTTCCTTTGCTGTTCCTGGTCCGGCTGTTGGAGGCGTTGTTTGTCCCACGCAGGACACCATATGTGGCAGTCTGGCTCGCAGTGGTGATGTGGATGACGTCACGGACCAGGAAGTAACTCAAACCAAAACAGTGGATGGGCGGTTGAAGCTGAGTGCTGGTGCACTCAGCGTATTTAATAAACAAAACAAAAACAAAAGATTTAACAAAACACCAAACCAAAGGGCACGAGGGCCGAACGAATAAACAAACAAGTAAGTTTCGTGCTGGATACTCCAGCACGTTTTAGCAATTGTTTTCTTCCTCTCTCTCTCTCCCGTTCTCCACTCTCGAACACTCCACACCCCGAGTGCAGAGTGCTGCTGGTTTATATACTCTGGCCGAGGGATTTAACTAGTTGGTAATTATCTTATTATCCCCCGGCCAGAGTCTGCACGCGTTTGGTAAGGATGCATGACTGTCAGCTAGTTAAATAATCAGTAGCTGATCAGCCATGCATCCTCACGAGGTTTTTAAATATAACAATAAAAGACACGGCGCTTTTACCCGCGCCGCAAACAAAAATACAAATAATAATAAATAGGGGCGGGACACTCCGCCACACCCCCACACACACTGACACACGTACACACACACACACTGACCACACTCACATACACACACACACTGACACACGTACACACACACACACTGACCCCCATACACACTGACACACGTACACACACACACACACACACACTGACCCCCCCACATGTACACACACACACTGACACTCACACACACTGACACACGTACACACACACACACTGACACACGTACACACACACACTGACCCCCCCACACGTACACACACACACACACACACACTGACCCCCCCACACGTACACACACACACACACACAGAGTTACCACCTGAAGGACGGGATTGAAAGATTTCATATTATTTATTTCTCTATTTATTTTGTTGACACATTAAGTTCCCTTTAGTGGAGGCAGTCTGGTAACAATGCAAATCAAATCAAAGGCTCTTTCACTAAAACAGGAAGAGCGCAGGAACACTGCAATGCAGAGCGCACCTCCCGCCCTCCTCGTCTCTCCCTCATTCCTTTCTCTTCCTTCCTCTCCCCTTGTCTCCTATCAGGAGGCTCACAAGATGGTTCGGGAGGCGAACACGAAGCAGGCGGTGGCTGAGAAGCAGCTGAGAGAAGCGCAGGGGAAGGTGAGCCCGTCAATCACCTGAATGATTGATACGCTGACTGACTGACTGACTGACTGATTGATTAGCTGGTTGGTTTGCTGGGTGATTCATAGAAGTATTGCCCCTGTCCCCTCCCCCCCCCCCCCCTCCCCCCCCCCCCCCCCTCCCCCCCTCTCAGATTGACGTTCTCCTGGCTGAAGTCTGCGCTCTCAAGACGCTGGTCCTCACCTCCACCCCCTCCTCCCCGAACAGGGAGATGCATCCCCAGCTGCTCAGCCCCCCCAAGTCCGTCTTCAAGAAGGGCCACACCCGCAACAAGAGCGCCAGCAGCGCCGTCGCCACGGCAACGCCCCTGCCGGGCTCCGCCACGCAGCTAATCAGCAGGGACAGCAAGGAGGTGAGGGGTGTGGCTCTGTAGCTCTGTGTTCTGCACTGAGAGTTAATGACAATATACTGGGTTGGTTTACTGCGTGGTGATTGGGTTGAGTGGTGCGATCTTAAACTGAAAACAGCTGAACATCCAAACGAATAGAGCTAGTCTACTAACTTGAGCTTCCTCACTGTCTCTGTCTCTGTCCCCCCTCTCTCTCTCTCTCTCTCTCTCTCTCTCAGCCTGCAGTCCCTGCTCTCCTGTCTCTGATCCTGTGTATAGTGCCGGGTAGGGCAGTCCATGTGACCTATGAACCCTGCTGGCAGGACGAGGGGGCGGGGTCTGTGTCCTACCTTCGCCAGGTAACCCTAACCTTACCCCCCCTCCTCTTTCACCTTTCGTTTCTTTTCTCAGATCCTTTTCTTTATTTTGTTCTGCTGTTTTCTCTCTATATGTTTGTTGCTTGACTGGTACACTGTCCCAGCTTCCTGCTGCATTGCAGAGTGCTCCGATGAAGCTTTCGTCCGGGTAGAGCAGGGATGGGAAAGAGACTCCCGCTGCACAGCAGTCTGATCCACTGCTGGTTTCACTCCGAGTTTAATAAGACACACCTGAGCGTGTTACCTAGACACACTGGGGCTAATCAAGCTAGTAGTCAAACCTGGACTGGGTGACACTGCTACACACTGTGTGTGTGTGTGTGTGCAGTGAGAGATGCTGCACTGTATGTGTGTGTGTGGGGGTTGGGTTTGAGCTCGCGGGGGTTGGGTTTGAGCTCGCGGGGGGTTGGGTTTGAGCTCGGGGGGGTTGGGTTTGAGCTCGCGGGGGTTGGGTTTGAGCTCGGGGGGGTTGGGTTTGAGCTCGCGGGGGTTGGGTTTGAGCTCGCGGGGGTTGGGTTTGAGCTCGCGGGGGGTTGGGTTTGAGCTCGCGGGGGGTTGGGTTTGAGCTCGCGGGGGGTTGGGTTTGAGCTCGCGGGGGTTGGGTTTGAGCTCGCGGGGGGTTGGGTTTGAGCTCGCGGGGGGTTGGGTTTGAGCTCGCGGGGGGTTGGGTTTGAGCTCGTGGGGGGTTGGGTTTGAGCTCGCGGGGGTTGGGTTTGAGCTCGGGGGGGTTGGGTTTGAGCTCGGGGGGGTTGGGTTTGAGCTCGCGGGGGGTTGGGTTTGAGCTTGCGGGGGGTTGGGTTTGAGCTCGGGGGGGTTGGGTTTGAGCTCGCGGGGGGTTGGGTTTGAGCTCGCGGGGGGTTGGGTTTGAGCTCGCGGGGGTTGGGTTTGAGCTCGCGGGGGTTGGGTTTGGGTTTGAGCTCGCGGGGGGTTGGGTTTGAGCTCGCGGGGGTTGGGGTTGGGTTTGAGCTCGCGGGGGTTGGGGTTGGGTTTGAGCTCGCGGGGGTTGGGGTTGGGTTTGAGCTCGCGGGGGTTGGGGTTGGGTTTGAGCTCGCGGGGGTTGGGTTTGAGCTCGCGGGGGGTTGGGTTTGAGCTCGCGGGGGTTGGGGTTGGGTTTGAGCTCGCGGGGGTTGGGGTTGGGTTTGAGCTCGCGGGGGTTGGGGTTGGGTTTGAGCTCGCGGGGGTTGGGGTAGGGTTTGAGCTCGCGGGGGTTGGGTTTGAGCTCGTGGGGGGTTGGGGTAGGGTTTGAGCTCGCGGGGGTTGGGTTTGAGCTCGTGGGGGGTTGGGGTTGGGGTTGGGTTTGAGCTCGCGGGGGTTGGGGTTGAGCTCGCGGGGTTGGGTTTGAGCTCGCGGGGGTTGGGTTTGAGCTCGTGGGGGGTTGGGTTTGAGCTCGCTGGGGTTGGGGTTGGGGTTGGGTTTGAGCTCGCGGGGGGTTGGGTTTGAGCTCGTGGGGGGTTGGGTTTGAGCTCGCGGGGGTTGGGGTTGGGGTTGGATTTGAGCTCGCGGGGGGTTGGGTTTGAGCTCGCGGGGGTTGGGGTTGGGGTTGGATTTGAGCTCGCGGGGGGTTGGGTTTGAGCTCGCGGGGGTTGGGGTTGGGGTTGGATTTGAGCTCGCGGGGGTTGGGGTTGGGTTTGAGCTCGCGGGGGTTGGGTTTGAGCTCGCGGGGGGTTGGGTTTGAGCTCGCGGGGGTTGGGGTTGGGGTTGAGCTCGCGGGGGTTGGGGTTGGGGTTGGGTTTGAGCTCGCGGGGGTTGGGGTTGGGTTTGAGCTCGCGGGGGTTGGGGTTGGGTTTGAGCTCGCGGGGGTTGGGGTTGGGTTTGAGCTCGCGGGGGTTGGGGTTGGGTTTGAGCTCGCGGGGGTTGGGGTTGGGTTTGAGCTCGCGGGGGTTGGGTTTGAGCTCGCGGGGGTTGGGGTTGGGTTTGAGCTCGCGGGGGTTGGGGTTGGGTTTGAGCTCGCGGGGGTTGGGGTTGGGTTTGAGCTCGCGGGGGTTGGGGTTGGGTTTGAGCTCGCGGGGGTTGGGTTTGAGCTCGCGGGGGGTTGGGTTTGAGCTCGCGGGGGGTTGGGTTTGAGCTCGCGGGGGTTGGGGTTGGGGTTGAGCTCGCGGGGGTTGGGGTTGGGGTTGGGTTTGAGCTCGCGGGGGTTGGGGTTGGGTTTGAGCTCGCGGGGGTTGGGGTTGGGTTTGAGCTCGCGGGGGTTGGGGTTGGGTTTGAGCTCGCGGGGGTTGGGGTTGGGTTTGAGCTCGCGGGGGTTGGGGTTGGGTTTGAGCTCGCGGGGGTTGGGGTTGGGTTTGAGCTCGCGGGGGTTGGGTTTGAGCTCGCGGGGGGTTGGGTTTGAGCTCGTGGGGGGTTGGGTTTGAGCTCGCGGGGGTTGGGTTTGAGCTCGCGGGGGTTGGGTTTGAGCTCGTGGGGGGGTTGGGTTCTGTTCAGTCTGCTGGTATTTGATATTGATTCGGTTGAAATGTCCAGAACACCCCTCATGAACAGAGTACAAGCACAGCAAAGTGTATTAAAGCCACTCCCCCTCTCTCAGGTGGACTCTGTCCTGTTCTCAGAGTTCCTGTCCTGGAGGGTGGAGCCGAGCCTTGAGCCGGAAAGCCCCTTCCTGCAGAGAGTCTACAGGGAGGACATCGGACCCTGCCTGGCCTTCGCTAAGAGAGAGGTAACCCCGTACAAAACACACACAGGGGACCTCCAGGTACAGAGGTGACCCCTTTACAGAGAGGTAACCCCCCCAAAATAAACACACACTTCCACAGCCTCCCTCTCTCTCCCAGTCTGTCCAGGCTGCAGTGGAGAGTTTGAGTTTGGGGCTGTGTGTTGCTGTATTGAAGTCTCTCTCTCTCTCCCCTCTCTCCCAGCTCTCCCAGCTCTCCCAGCTCTCCCAGCTCTCCCAGTCTGTCCAGGCTGCAGTGGAGAGTTTGAGTTTGGGGCTGTGTGTTGCTGTATTGAAGTCTCTCTCTCTCTCCCCTCTCTCCCAGCTCTCCCAGTCTGTCCAGGCTGCAGTGGAGAGTAACACTCTGAGTATTGAACCAGCTGCAGTCCAGGCCTTGCCCATGGTGAAAGCCTCAGCCATCGAGTGTGGAGGCCCCAAGTAAGAACCTCCTTGAGCTTCAAACGAGTTTCAAAACAGCAGCAACACAAACTCACACAAGCCCTGGAAGCAGAGCTCTGACCCTGACCCTGATCATTTCAATATTAATAATAATAGACTTCATTGAGGGGAGTTCTGAACCCCAGGACTGGGTGCAGCAGCAGCAGCAGCAGCAGCAGGGCCAGTGTGAGTTTCTAACCCTGCTTGAATGCTGTCTCTTTCTCTTTCTCTCTCTCTCTCTTCCAATTCACTGCTTTATAAACGAATCCTGTCTTTTATTTTCTAGTGGGTGGCGGGCTCATGTGGTGACGTAAGTGATGATTCCTGAGCATTTTTTTTTTTTTTTTTTGTAACCCCATTAACGAATGCAGGAACGTATTTACTAATCGGCGAGCTTGTTCTCACCAGCGTTTGCAATTTTTTACTCCTCTGTGTGTCTTCATCACCCCCCACCTTCACTTCCCATCTTTCTTCCAAGAGGTGAACCCCACTCCTCCTCGTCCCTCTCGCTCCCTCTCTCTCTGTCTGTCTGTCTCTCACTCCCTCTCTCTCTGTCTGTCTGTCTCTCTCTGTTGTATACTAACTCTGCTCTTCCGTCTCTACTTGCTTGCTGTGTTTTAGTTTTTGTTATTTATCTAAACTTGTAACTGTGTGCCCAACCTCTGATTGGCTGGTGTCTTTCTCATCACAGGAAGTGTGCTCTGAGTGGAATGTCGCGGGCCTGCAAGCACCGAATCAAACTGGGAGACTCTGGGAGCCATTATTACATCTCCCCATGCAGCCGAGCCCGGGTACGAGGGTGCCTGCTTCAGAAGGGCTTTCTGGAATCAGCTGGGATATTCCAGCATCCTGTACTTTATATTGAGTTGAATAATAGCCACACAGCATAGCGCCAGCCAGTTTTGAACTAAAACTTAGTTATGTACTGTACCTATTTAGTACATGAAATGAAATGCAGAATGTCTGTTTTTTTTAACTTTTAAAATATATATTTGGAGTACATTTATTTGTATTTACACAAAGCTGGCAGTTGTGTAGTATTTAATATCTAGTTAACCCTCTCTGTCTCTGTCTCTGTCTCATTTCAGATCACTGCTGTGTGTAACTTCTTCACCTATATCCGTTACATCCAGCAGGGGCTAGTCCGGCAGGAAGGTAAGAGTTAAGGGTTAAGGGTTAAGGGTTAGGGCAGGGGCTAGTGCTTCAGAAAGGTAAGGGAATCTTCAGAGGCATTTGGAAATACTAGAATGTGTGTCACTGCGTTTCATGAAGCTTCTTTTGCTGTTGCTAAGTTCAGCGCTGTACAGTGTTTTAATAGTCCTGGATGACTGGCTGACAGACAGACGCAGGTCAGTTGTAAAGTCCAAACGGGTTCACATCCGAAGATCCAGGGATCCCGACTTGGTTGCAGCAAAAACGAAAGAACATTGATTCTCCATCTCGCCAGCAGGGGGCAGAACATGCAGCTGCAGGGCAGCGCACAGAAACCACTTGAAATTAACATGCTGCTGCTGCTGCTATGAGAAAAAGCACCGATAAGAGGGAGAGTTTCACTGTCTGAGTGTTGGTTTGTTTTTTAGCTTGTTGGCCCCCCCTGTTCTACACGCTGCACTTGGTATAACCCTAACTCCCCCCCACCTTTGTGTGTTTCAGATGAGCAGATGTACTGGGAGGTGATGAGACTCAGGAAGGAGATGTCCATGGCGAAACTGGGCTTCTTCAGAGAAGATGAGGTGTAGAGACAGAGAGAGGGGGGCGCACAGAAGAGGAGATGGGTTCACCTCCAGGATGGAAAGTGAAGGTGGGGGAATTACGAATGAAGAAAAAAAGAAAAGTGATTTGAAATATTGAAGACAAACTGGAAAAGAAAAACTTCTTTTTTTTTACTTTTTTTTTTTTTAAGCACAATGTCCTCCTGACCCTCACACACCCCCCTGACCTTCACACAACCCACCCTGACCCTCACTCACACACACACACACACACCCTGACCTTCACACACACACACACACACACCCCCCCACCCACCCTGACCCTCACACACACACACACCCCCACCCTGACCCTCACACACACACACACACACACACACACACACACACACACCCCCCTGACCCTCACACACACACACCCTTGACCCTCACACACACACGCACACCCCCTGACCTTCACACACACACACCCCAACCTTCAAACACACACACACCCCCTGACCTTCACACACCCCCCGGACCTTCACACACACACATACACCCCTGACCCTCACACACATACACCCCTGACCCTCACACACACACACTCCTGACTCACATCCCCTGACCCTCTCACACACACACACAACCCTGACCCTCACCCTCACTGCTAGCTGATCGGTTTATGATTCTGCTCCAAGATTAGTACAGCTGTGAAGGTGGGGACTGAAAACCAATTCTGCAGTAATAGCTGGAACAGCTTCCTGAAGACTTCAAGACTCTCGTGAATCTCGCTGACTGGCTTTGACATCATGCTTCATACAGAAGTAGAAGTACATGCTGACAAATACACTGAGACACAGACACACTCTCAACCACACTGACACACAGACACCTAGACTCTCGCACACTCTGCGTCTGGCTCACACTGTATTTCAGAAGCAGGCAGTCAGACCCCAGGCTGTCATGAAGGGGAGATGGATTTTTACAGTATTGCATGAACAAATACTCTAATATATAAAGATATCTATGCATCCAGTCCTTGACAATGTTTTATATGGCGATCATCTTATTTTAAAACTTTTTTTTAGTCAATGGCACCATGTTTGGTGCTGCCAGTGCTTCCACACTGCAGCCCAGCTCTCTAACCACTGAGCTACTCAAACCCGCTGCCTTCCACACTGCAGCCCAGCTCTCTAACCACTGAGCTCCTCAAACCCACTGCCTTCCACACTGCAGCCCAGCTCTCTAACCACTGAGCTACTGAAACCCACTGTCTTCCACACTGCAGTGTGCCCAGTGTGCCTTCCACACTGCAGCCCAGCTGTCTAACCACTGAGCTACTCAAACCCACTGTCTTCCACACTGCAGCCCAGCTCTCTAACCACTGAGCTACTCAAACCCACTGCCTTCCACACTGCAGCCCAGCTCTCTAACCACTGAGCTACTCAAACCCGCTGCCTTCCACACTGCAGCCCAGCGCTTTCTTTATCTAACCACTGAGCTCCTCAAACCCGCTGCCTTCCACACTGCAGCCCAGCGCTTTCTTTATCTAACCACTGAGCTCCTCAAACCCCCTGCCTTCCACACTGCAGCCCTGCGCTTTCTTTATCTAACCACTGAGCTCCTCAAACCCGCTGCCTTCCACACAGCACATTACTAGTTGTTTTTTAAGCAAGGTTAAGCAATAACTCTCTCTGGAGTCCTGGTGGTGCCGCTGTTATATACTCTCAGTATATGACTTTATTCTGTAATCTATAGGAAACAACAGTATTTAAAAATAAAAAAAAATCTATTAACTAACATAAAATATACAATTATACAAATTCTGTGTCATGTGTTTTTTTGTTTTTTTTTGTACTGGGGCTACGCCACAGTCTGCCTGGCTCCTCCATTCACTGTCTTTCTGTCTGACTCAGCAGGGCTGGCATTGGTCCCCAGAGGTCTGTGGTAGACACGTGTCCACAGCCTGCACTTAGTCTTCTTTGTGGCAGACTAGTTAGGTTCACTATATTGTGAAAGATATATAGTGTGCAGTGGAGCTTGTACATGAGGGGAGTTTGCTGATGTTTTGTGGGGAGATCTCTTTCCTATAGACCTCTATACAGCTCTGCAGTGTAGAGTTGTCTTTTCTATATACCTCTATACAGCTCTGCAGTGTAGAGTTCTCTTTTCTATATACCTCTATACAGCTCTGCAGTGTAGAGTTGTCTTTTCTATATACCTCTATACAGCTCTGCAGTGTTGAGTGGAGTTTTCTTTCCTATAGACCTTTTTTGGGGGAAGTGGTATGTAGGAGAGGAGAGAGGTTTTGGGGAGTGGTTTGGAGGAGAGGAGAGAGGTTTTGGGGAGTGGTTTGGAGGAGAGAGAGGTTTTGGGGAGTGGTTTGGAGGAGAGAGGGTTTGTTGAGAGGGGAGTGGTTTGGAGGAGAGGGTTTGGGGAGATGGGAGTGGTTTGGAGGAGAGGTTTTGGGGAGGGGAGTGGTTTGGAGGAGAGGATAGAGGGTTTGGTGAGTGGTTTGAGGACATGGGAGTGGTTTGGGGAGAGGGGAGTGGTTTAGAGGATAGGAGAGAGGGTTTGGGGAGAGGGGAGTGGTTTGGGGAGGTGGGAGTTGTTTGGGGAGAGGGGAGTGGCTTGGGGAGAGGGGAGTGGTTTTCTTCTGCACATACATTGAGCTGCAGACACACAGGTCTGCGGGGAGGACAGAGATGGCAGAGGGGGGTAGGATATGCTCCATAGAGAGTTTGGAGGTTATGCATGTAGACGCATCGTAGGCAGTGTGACGCTGCAGGTTTCATAATATTGCTATTTGAATTTCCACCAGCAGATGGCATCTTCCTCTTGGAAACAAACCCGCACCACATTTCTTCGCCAGGGACATTTCGTATAGAATTTCCAAACACTGGCGCACACAGATTAAATCGACGACAGCACTGAGACTCTTCACTGATTGGTCAATTGAACAGCCCCCCCCCCCGCCGTTTACCCACATTCCTCACGGTATCACAAACTTGTGTAAGCAGCTTTTCAGCTCCAAGATCTGTGTTTGTGTGAAAGAGCACAGCAGGGATTACTGAGACCAGGAACTCTGAGTAATAGAATGAATGCAGGAGTTGCGTCTCCATTGGAACCTCAAAATGACAAAGCCTCTGAACGTTTAAACCACGCCAGGTCCCAGATATTTCCGTTGAATCAAGGTGAGAGCAGACTTTCTCTTCCCCTGCCCTGTTGGTCTCCGTGCTGGGGTGGGGAGCCCAGTGTTCTCACAGTAAGCATGTCTGAATGGATGTCTTGTTCTGGTTTGTGAGCCCTGGTGCTGCACTGAATCACCGACACATTCCTGATGATCTATTCTACAAGGAGAACCGCGTGACCGAGTGGCACAGGGCAGCACGACCCCCCCCCCCCCTCACACACACACACTGACACACCGACACATTCCTGATGATCTATTCTACAAAGAGAGCCGCGTGACCGAGTGGCACAGGGCAGCCACACTGACACACGCACACACACTGACTCGCACACTGACACAAAGAGGTGAGCACACAGGGAGCTGTTGTTAATCTTGAAATAGATTTATTTGATTTAAAAAAAAACAAATGTGCTGGCTCACTTCCAGCCTCCGTGAAGCCACGGCACCTTCATACAGGAACGCGCACACAGGTACAGAGTCAAAACACACGCAAACGAGGGGCATTAAAAACACTGTGATCAGCACGCACACCGGCCACACGTTCCAACAGGTTACTGCAGTGTTTAATAAAATACCATGCTTAGAAAGGAGAGAAACAGCAAACGACTTTCCAGGACTGGAATGAAACACACATGCCTGCAATCAGGGATCTCAGGTTCGTAACATTACTGTTGAATTTAGGAGCTCATTAAAGGCCGCAGTAAACGCTTTTGATAATCTGGCCCCATGGTGCCGTTACAAAGTCAAACATAATACAAAACTAACTAACCCTGAAAACCACTGGAAAGGATTCCAGTGATAACAGGATCTCAGCCAGCAGAGGGCGTCGTGTTGAGGCACGCTGTTAAAAACAATGTAGTCAATTCATGAGTTAGTTCATTAAATATATTTTTTTATTTTTTACTACAAATACATTCGTGTGCTTAGGAGAGAGGACAGAAGTTCAGAAATAGACTATCGCTTTACAGCATAAAAGGTGCAAGCGTTTGTTTTCTAAGATTTTTATTAATATTTTGTTTTTATTTTTAATCGAGGTCTTTTGCAAGGCCAGGCAATGAACCCTGGTCAGCTCTGGTCCTGGGTCGACTGGCACTGAGTGGAGCTTCTGCGGTTCTAGTTTACTGGTGTTTTGGTTGCTGTGATCGTTCCTGAATATTACAGCATGAGCCAACAAGCACACTCCCCACTCCCACTCCCACTCCCACCCCCACTCTGTGACTGGGCTGGACACCAGCTAGCCTCACGGCGTTCTGATGTCTCATCTCACGCTTCACCAGACTGTGTTCCAGCTTTCCAAACTGAGCACTCGTCTTCACTGCTGTGTCGTGTGACGTGACTTACCAGACAAAAGAGCCTATCTCCCCCACTGCACCCCACCCTGAATTCTGAGCTGCCCCGTATACCTGCTTATCAGAAATGAGATCTCCCCCACTGCACCCCACCCTGAATTCTGAGCCGCCCCGTATACCTGCTTATCAGAAATGAGATCTCCCCCACTGCACCCCACCCTGAATACCTGCTTATCGGAAATCAGACCAGCACTCTCTGATTATTCTTTTTGTTTAAGAACCTCCCTCTCTCTTTCTCTTTCCAATCCTTTCCTTCAGTCTTTCTTTTGTTCGTTCACTCGTCTGCTATCTTACTTTCTTTTTCTACTCTTTCATACTTACCCCATCCCTCCCTTCCATCTTTCACTCAACCTGGATCACAGCCTGTGAAACACAGAGAGGGTCGTATGTGTGAGTGTGTGTGTGTGTGTCAGTGTTTACTCCACTATTATTTTTAAAGAGGTAAAACACCTTGTTATTTTTTTACAAAACTAGAACCACACAGAACAAAGTTAAATATTTCAAGTCCTCTCAAAGTGTTCTGTTTCTCAAAACCAGGAGTCAATTAAAGACTGGAATAAATGCTGCAGCAAGATTCTTAAAACAACCTGTGGGATGGGTCAGGCAGGACAGGACAGGACCGGACAACAATCACGGTGAGTCTGTGACTCTTTAGATCAGTCTGCATCATCAAACTACACTACAAAACAACATTGTCTTTAATTAATCTGTCTACAACCAAAAGAAACCCTGGAATGTTTAGCGCTGAGACCCCACCCCCCTCCCGGACTGTAGGGAGCGCTGGGGGGCAGGGGGACCCCACAGAATCACTTGTGGAGGTACGCGTCGAGCCACAGGTCACCTGACTTCCTCAGAGAGCTGTGAAACAACAACACACAAGAGTTAGGAATCAAACCCTGACGATGTGTGCGTATTGTTTGTCTGTGTGCAGAGCTTTGATGTGCTGTAAGAGAAAGTCTGCTCTCAGCTTGATTAGAGGCAGCCACTCCTTAAATCTAAATACAAAAATAAAATCTAAAATAAAAAATCTAAATGAAAAGGTCAATAATAAAACATGAGGAAAAGCTGATATTAACGTATTTGATCTGTCTTTCTAGGACCTGTCGTGGTTTAAACATTCAGAACGCTTTGTCATGGACAATCAGATCATGCAGGTTATACGGTGGTGTTGAAGGTATGATTATATTGAGATGGATCAGGTCATGCAGGTTATACAGTGGTGTTGAAGGTATGATTATATTGAGATGGATCAGGTCATGCAGGTTATACAGTGGTGTTGATCCTGTACTGACCCTGTACTGATCCTGTGTTGATCCTGTACTGACCCTGTACTGATCCTGTATTGATCCTGTGTTGATCCTGTGTTGATCCTGTACTGATCCTGTACTGATCCTGTATTGATCCTGTACTGATCCTGTACTGATCCTGTACTGATCCTGTGTTGATCCTGTACTGATCCTGTACTGATCCTGTATTGATCCTGTGTTGATCCTGTACTGATCCTGTACTGACCCTGTACTGATCCTGTACTGACCCTGTACTGATCCTGTGTTGATCCTGTACTGATCCTGTACTGATCATGTACTGATCCTGTATTGATCCTGTATTGATCCTGTACTGATCCTGTGTTGATCCTGTACTGATCCTGTATTGATCCTGTATTGATCCTGTGTTGATCCTGTACTGATCCTGTGTTGATCCTGTACTGATCCTGTACTGATCCTGTATTGATTCTGTACTGACCCTGACTGTCCACTATTGATCCTGTACTGATTCTGTACTGATCCAATATTGATCCTGTTTTGATCCTGTACTGATCCAGTATTGATCCAGTATTGATCCAGTATTCATCCGGTATTGATCCTGTATTGATCCTGTACTGATCCTGTACTGATCCAATATTGATCCTGTTTTGATCCTGTATTGATCCAGTACTGATCCTGTATTGATCCTGTACTGACCCTGACTTTCCAGTATTGATCCTGTATTGATCCTGTACTGATCCAATATTGATCCTGTATTGATCCTGTATTGATCCTGTATTGATCATGTATTGATCCTGTATTGATCAGGTCCCAGGCTCTCACCTCACGATGTCTCTGAACCCCTGCAGCATGGTCTTCACCTCGTAGTGCAGCCCATGTTTCTCACACAGTGACCTCACCAGAGGCGCTGCCTTCACGTAGCTGTGCCGCGGCATTGTGGGAAACAGGCTGACGAGAGAGAGGGAGAGGATCAATGTCATTAAGAAATCAGGCACCGGTCGGTACGATTCTGTCAGAATCCTGCTTTATGTAATCTGTATGAAGACGTCATTCTGTGCACAGAACATTGTTCTAAAGTTAAAAACAATCTTTTACATCTGTCTTTTATTTGTGATGTAATTTGAACCCTGCGCCGTGCTGGCACTTACTGGTGCTCAATCTGGAAGTTAAGGTGTCCGCTGAACCAGTCGTTGAAGGCAGACTTCTCGATGTTACAGGTAGCGGCCAGCTGGGGGCGACAGAGAGGGAGAGATGGTCAGAGAGAGAGGGCGGGGCTACTCAACACACACACACACACACACAAACGCAATTAGTAGCTACCTGCATGGACAGCCAGTCTCTGTGCTTCTCGCGGTCAATGTCCATGGGAATGTGATTCATCTGCGTGACCCACACAAACCAGTGACTCTCCAGAAACCTGCAGGGGGGGGAGGGGGGGGTTAGTAGAGTGACCCACACAAACCAGTGACTCTCCAAAAACCTGCAGGGGGAGGAGGGGGGCGGGGGTTAGTAGAGTGACCCACACAAACCAGTGACCCTCCAGAAACCTGCAGGGGGAAGAGAGGGTGGGGGTAGTAGGGCTGAATCGGAGAGTTTGGGGGTACTGCTGTGATTTAGTGGCTCTGTCTCTGTATACACAAGTCTGACCTGACAAAGCTGATCAGCACTATGGAGCCCAGGAATCCGTAGAAGGGGATGTACATGGTGAAGTATCTCAGGTAGTAGGACATGGACCAGGCGAAGTCCTGCAGAGAGAAAGGGGGATGAGAGATGTCAGAGTGTGTGTGTGTATGCCAGTGTACCAGTGTGTCTCAGTGTGCATGTGTATTCCAGTGTGTCTCAGTGTGCCAGTGTACCTGTGTGTCTCAGTGTGCGTGTGTATGCCAGTGTACCAGTGTGTCTCAGTGTGTTTCAGTGTCTCAGTGTCTCAGTGTGTGTGTCTCAGTTCCTGTGTCTCAGTGTGTCTTAGTGTGTGTGTCTCAGTGTGTGTGTCTCAGTTCCTGTGTCTCAGTGTGTCTTAGTGTGTGTGTCTCAGTGTGTGTGTCTCAGTGCCTGTGTCGGTTCTGCTCGCTACTCACCACCCAGTCTCTGCGGGAGATCATGGTGTGCATGATCTGGATGTGGAAGTAGACTGGGATCAGCATGGGGGGCCCGACTGCAAACAGAGAGAGAGGGAGAGGGGGAGGGAGAGGGGGAGAGGGAGAGAGGGGAGAGGGAAGGGGGAGAGAGGGGAGAGGGTGGTCAGAATTGGTGCCGTTGCAGTGCTTTGTCCTGCAGCTCTGAGTGTGAGGTGTCACTGCACTCTAGTGGTGAAAGGGAGGTGTGTCTGTAGGTCACAGTGACCCGCCGCACTGTACCGTGTCTCTGTGTCCCTGCTCTTGCTTGATTAGCCGTCTCTCTCTCTGATCAACAGATAGACAGACAGGCAGGCAGGCAGACACACAGGCAGGCAGGCAGGCAGACAGGCAGGCAGGCAGGCAGGCAGACAGACAGACAGACAGACAGACAGACAGGCAGGCAGGCAGGCAGGCAGACAGACAGACAGATAGACAGGCAGACAGACAGCGCGCGCACTTACTCAGGAAGAAGTACTGGTGCTGATGGTTATATGGCATGTACTTCAGCTTCTTCTTCCCGTACTGGAAAACAACCCAGTTAGATTCCCTTCACATAACCATTGAACATCCCATTAAGAATAAGCATTGAACATCCCCATTGAGAATTAGCTTTGATCATCCCCATTGAGAATTAGCATTGACCATCCCCATTGAGAATTAGCATTGATCATCCCCATTGAACATTCCCATTGAGAATTAGCATTGATCATCCCATTGAGAATTAGCATTGACCACCCCATTGAGAACTAGCATTGACCATCCCATTGAGAATTAGCATTGACCATCCCATTGAGAATTAGCATTGACCACCCCATTGAGAACTAGCATTGACCATCCCCATTGAGAATTAGCATTGACCATCCCCATTGAGAATTAGCATTGACCATCCCATTGAGAATTAGCATTGACCATCCCATTGAGAATTAGCATTGACCATCCCCATTGAGAATTAGCATTGACCATCCCCATTGAGAATTAGCATTGACCATCCCCATTGAGAATTAGCATTGAACATCCCCATTGACCATCCCATTGAGAATTAGCATTGACCATCCCATTGAGAATTAGCATTGACCATCCTCATTAAGAATTAGCATTGACCATCCCATTGAGAATTAGCATTGAACATCCCCATTGAGAATTAGCATTGACCATCCCCATTGAGAATTAGCATTGACCATCCCCATTGAGAATTAGCATTGATCATCCCCATTGAACATCCCCATTGAGAATTAGCATTGATCATCCTCATTGAACATCCCCATTGAGAATTAGCATTGACCATCCCATTGAGAATTTGCATTGAACATCCCCATTGACCATCCCCAATGAGAATTAGCATTGACCATCCCATTGAGAATTAGCATTGATCATCCCCATTGAGAATTAGCATTGACCATCCCATTGAGAATTAGCATTGATCATCCCCATTGAGAATTAGCATTGACCATCCCATTGAGAATTAGCATTGACCATCCCCATTGAGAATTAGCATTGACCATCCCATTGAGAATTAGCATTGACCATCCCATTGAGAATTAGCATTGACCACCCCATTGAGAATTAGCATTGACCATCCCATTGAGAATTAGCATTGACCATCCCATTGAGAATTAGCATTGACCATCCCCATTGAGAATTAGCATTGACCATCCCCATTGAGAATTAGCATTGACCATCTCCATTGAGAATTAGCATTGAACATCCCCATTGACCATCCCCATTGAGAATTAGCATTGATCATCCCCATTGAGAATTAGCATTGACCATCCCATTGAGAATTAGCATTGCCCATCCCATTGAGAATTAGCATTGACCATCCCCATTGAGAATTAGCATTGACCATCCCATTGAGAATTAGCATTGACCATCCCCATTGAGAATTAGCATTGACCATCCCCATTGAGAATTAGCATTGACCATCCCATTGAGAATTAGCATTGACCATCCCATTGAGAATTAGCATTGATCATCCCCATTGAACATCTCCATTGAGAATTAGCATTGACCATCCCCATTGAGAATTAGCATTGATCATCCCCATTGAACATCTCCATTGAGAATTAGCATTGACCATCCCCATTGAGAATTAGCATTGACCACCCCCAATGCACATTGTGTGCATGTGCAGGCATGAGTAAGCATGCTGCCCTCTCCCCCTCACCTCCACAGGCTGGCTGTCCCCCAGTACGAAGGCATGCAGCATGTTCACGTCGGGGTCCTTGCTGAAGATGTTGGGCTTGGCGTGGTGCTGGAAGTGACGGTGATTCCACCAGTTAGCAGAGGCGCCCTGCGGAGAGGAGAGACACAGTGAGACTCTCATACAAACTGCACAGACACCCTGCAGAGAGGAGAGACCCAGTGAGAATCATACACACTGCACAGACACCCTGCAGAGCAGAGACCCAGTGAGACTCATACACACTGCACAGACACCCTGAAGAGAGGAGAGACCCAGTGAGACTCATACACACTGCACAGACACCCTGCAGAGAGGAGAGACCCAGTGAGACTCATACACACTGCACAGACACCCTACAGAGAGGAGAGACGCAGTGAGACTCATACACACTGCACAGACACCCTGCAGAGCAGAGACCCAGTGACACTCATACACACTGCACAGACACCCTGCAGAGCAGAGACCCAGTGACACTCATACACACTGCAGACACCCTGCAGAGAGGAGAGACACTGAGACTCCCATACAAACTACACAGACACCCTGCAGAGCAGAGACCCAGGGAGACTCTCATACACACTGCACAGACACCCTGCAGAGCAGAGACCCAGGGAGACTCTCATACACACTGCACAGACACCCTGCAGAGCAGAGACCCAGGGAGACTCTCATACACACTGCACAGACACCCTGCAGAGCAGAGACCCAGGGAGACTCTCATACACACTGCTCAGACACAGGCACCCACCCCAAACAGCACTGCTTTGTTCTTGAAGGTATACCTTCAGGTGTCCGATGACAAACTTGTGCAGCAGGTGGTTCCATTTGGATTTCTTGAAGACGGACAGGTGACCGAAATCATGCTGGAGCCAGCCACTCTGGGACTGAGGAGAGAGAGAGAGGGGACAGAGAGGACAAAAGAAAGAGACGGAGGGGTGAAGGGAGAGGAGAGAGAATTGGTTAGAGTAGAACTGCTTTTTTGTACTCATAAGAGACAGGGTCCACTGTACATAGCAAATGATAGAAGAGTTCAATATTAAGCGCTGTCACAGTGGCTCACTGCCTCCCTCAGTCTCCCTCCCAGTGCTCCCAGTGCCCCCTGTTCACCTGCGAGGTGGTGAGGATGAGGACGCAGAGCAGTGTGGTTGCCCAGTTGACCCCCAGGTACCAGAGCATCAGCCAGGAGCCGACCTCCAGCAGGATGATGTGCAGCAGATGGAGGCTGAAGAACACGGGGTCTGTCCGGAACAACCCCATCCGCTCCACAGTAGAGCGCAGCGTGCGGAAATCAGCAAGCATCTCTGACTGCAGGGGAGAGGAGAGAGGAGGGGAGAGTGGGGAGGGAAGAGAGGGGAGAGAGGAGGGGAGAGTGGGGACGGGAGGGGAGAGGAGAGGAGAGTGGAGAGGGAGGGGAGAGGAGAGGGAGTAGAGGAGAGGGGAGAGAGAAGAGGAGGGGAGGGAGGGGAGGGGAGGAGAGGGGAGGGGAGAGAGGAGAGGAGGGGAGGGAGGGGAGGGGAGAGAAAGATTGGGGTTATTTACCCTTTCTGTGATTCTAATTGAGCAATTAGAAGTTATGGAAAATTACCTAACTGTACCCTAACCCTATCACTGCTCCTCTCCCATTACCCTAACCCTATCACTGCTCCTCTCCCGTTACCCTAACCCTATCACTGCTCCTCTCCCGTTACCCTAACCCTATCACTGCTCCTCTCCCGTTACCCTAACCCTATCACTGCTCCTCTCCCGTTACCCTAACCCTATCACTGCTCCTCTCCCGTTACCCTAACCCTATCACTGCTCCTCTCCCGTTACCCTAACCCTATCACTGCTCCTCTCCCGTTACCCTAACCCTATCACTGCTCCTCTCCCGTTACCCTAACCCTATCACTGCTCCTCTCCCGTTACCCTAACCCTATCACTGCTCCTCTCCCGTTACCCTAACCCTATCACTGCTCCTCTCCCGTTACCCTAACCCTATCACTGCTCCTCTCCCGTTACCCTAACCCTATCACTGCTCCTCTCCCGTTACCCTAACCCTATCACTGCTCCTCTCCCGTTACCCTAACCCTATCACTGCTCCTCTCCCGTTACCCTAACCCTATCACTGCTCCTCTCCCGTTACCCTAACCCTATCACTGCTCCTCTCCCGTTACCCTAACCCTATCACTGCTCCATTCATTGTTCAGGAGATGAGGTCTCCTGTTGCACTGGCCTGGTTACCCTGCACACTGACGGGCTGCTCGGCTGTTCCAGAGCAGGGGACTGGGCTGCCTCGACAGACCGCTATTCTACCAGCTCCACTTCAGAACGCTTTGAAAAATTCAAAGTCAAATAAAACCGTTCTCAACTGGTGCTGGAGTACCACAGAATATTGTAGAAAAGGGAGCAGGAACCTCCACTCCCCCCACCCTGTACCCCCCTGCCCAGTCCTCCCTGTTCCTCACATTCTTGTCCCGGTCCTGACTCGGCTCTCCGGGTGCCAGCTCTCCGATCAGCAGCGGCTTCAGGAACTTCCGAACGAACTCCGGCTCCGGGTGGAACGCTTGGAAAGCATCCTGGACAAAAAGAAGAGAAAGCAGGAATCAATCAGAGACATCGATCAATAACCAATCAATCAATCAGTCAGGGGCTCTGAGACACAGACAGACATCGATCAATAACCAACCATTCTCACTCAATCAATCAGGGGCTCCGAGACACACAGGCCGCTCATCCTCTCCTCAAATGAGGACAATGGCTCTTAATGGGTTAATCTGCGTGCGCTGCCACTTTAAGAGATCTGAGCCGCCGGTGACAGTGACCGGGAGTAACCGTCGCGAACTCCAGTAACTCCGGCTCTGCGAGCGAGGCGCTGAGCTGAGTACTGTGGGGAGTGAGAGAGACAGGGAACGAGGCTACACGCACACACACACACACACTGACACACACACAGGCACACTGACACACACACATGCACACACACACACACACACACACACACACGCACACACTGACACATACACACGCACACACACACACTGACACAAACACACGCACACACACAGGCACACACTGACACACACACACGCACACACTGACACACACACGCACACACACACACACTGACACACATTCACACACACACACACACACACACACTGACACACACACAGGCACACTGACATACACACACACACGCACACACACAGGCACACACTGACACACACACACACGCACACACACAGGCACACACTGACACACACACGCACACACTGACACACACACACGCACACACGCACACTGACACACACACACTGACACACACACACAGGCACACACTGACACACACACACACACACACGCACACACGCACACACGCACACTGACACACACACATGCACACACACACACGCACACACACACACACACACACACACACACCGTTGTACTTTACATTTCAGGTTTCGTTGTTTTGCAGGGCAGCGCATGCAAACCCTGCTGTCGTGTTTACCTAGGCTGGGGTCACGAACTCATAAACAGAAAATAAGAGCTTTGAGACGTTTATTATTTTTAGAGCTGATCTCCTCTACAAACAGAACGACTCGGGTCAATGTGACTCAAGGTATTCATCTGTGTAGCTTTGTATGCATGAGGACAATACAATGCTTTCACTTAGTCTTGTATTATTATTATTATTATTATTATTATTATTATTATGATGATGATGTCTGGTTATGACTGCACCTGTCTGGAGAGATGTTTATTAACGAGGCACAGGTCTGTGGAATACACACACTGGTGACTCTGTATTTCCACACACTTTGTCACTGTGAGAGTTTCCATTCATTTCTGATACTGAACACGAACGAGCAAAAGCTATGCAAAGACAAACACGATGGTATCAGTTCAAGGCTGTTTCAGTGTGTTTGAAATTGCACCGAGTCAATATGACCCGAACATAACAGACGTGCCTAAACTCTGAACAGAATACGAGGGTTCAATACGACCCGAACATAACAGATAGGAAACTTAACGCAGTACAACTGGGATAATTGGGATAGCTGTGGACACCCCTGTCCTGTAGTATCCTACACCGAGACTCACCGTGGCGTCCTCCCCGGCGTAGTGGCTGATGACTCGCACGCCGCCGGGGTGTCTCTTCGCCCAGTCGGTGATGTTGTACACCTTCCTCTCGATCACCAGCCACTTGTCTGTCTTCAGGGCGTGTTTCTGGACCTCCTCCCAGGTGTAGACTCCCAGTCTCTTACCGCCGCCGCCGCACTCCCCATTCTCCTCCGTTTTCTCGCCGCCTTTCCCCATCCCAAACACCGCTGCCGCTCCTTCTAGAACTGGGAGTAAAACCGTTTGTGGTGGCGATCCTTCTCCCTTCTCTCTCTCTCTGTCTCTCCTCGTCTCTCTCTGTCGGGTTGAAGACAGCGCGCACAATAAGATCTGTGTTCACAAAATACAAGCGCATGAATGCACTCATGCACGCAGCAGACACCCGAGCAGACACAAGCCGAGTTTAAGCAATAGAGTTGCGCTGTCCAGCACACTGGAACTGAATCTGACGAGTTCACTTGGTTTTTAAAACTGCTTAGTTGATCCCGCGGACGGTGTTGTAATCCACAATATTATTATTATTATTATTATTATTATTATTATTATTATTATTAGTAGTAGTAGTAGTAGTAGTAGTAGTAGTAGTAGTAGTAGTAGTAGTATATTTTTGATAAATCATATTAACAGCTGGTTATAACAATAGTCATATTAGTAGCAGTGTTCTTGTGTCATTGTTTTCTGGCTGTAACAGAGAGAATACCGCCCACGACATTTCAAAAAGAGAGCTGCGCTTCTCTGACTCGCTACACTAAACACCCGATCATAAGCAACACACAAGCAAGAAGCTCGTTTATAGAACTGGACCGACCCGAAGCTCGTTTATAGAACTGGACCGACCCGAAGCTCGTTTATAGAACTGGGCCGACCCGAAGCGCGTTTATAGAACTGGACCGACCCGAAGCTCGTTTATAGAACTGGACCGACCCGAAGCTCGTTTACAGAACTGGTAATAGCGGTTAGACAGGCCGGTCTCGGTCGCACAGGGAACCCGTGTTTGCAGAATACGGCACCAGAAACCTCCTCCATCTTCATTTCCGTGGAGAAGCGACTAGCCTGTCTGTGTGTGTCAACGCGGATCGCACCGCTGCTGATCAGTATTCTCACCGCAGTGTCTGAAGCGGTCGCCCTGGAAACGATTTTAAGGCTCACGGTTTCTGCTTGTATCATTGTTTGACATTGTAAAAACATCCGCACACAGAAAGGACTTTTTAAAACAATCTTTAATTACATCAACCTGATCTGCCGGGTTGGGCGCGGCGAGCGTGCCGAGACAGTGTAAGACTGAGAGGCTTCGAGCATCGGATTTAAAAATGAAAACACATCTTGTACTGTAAATCTGTTTTTATATAAATACAGCATGATTTTCAAAAGGGGTAAAATGTCAAAGCTGATTTAGGTCACTAAGTATCTGGCTTTCAAGCTGTTTATATGAAACGAGTCTTTTCTTTACCTGTCAAGCGACGTGGTTACATTAATTACGTTTTAAAATCACTTTGCAATCTCGTTTTAAAATCACGCGGACAGTGTACTGTTTCCACCGCAGCGGGTTTAAATTCAATTCATCAACCCAATAATAACGTGACTGAAGGGAATATCATATTATTAGTATTGTATAAACATTTCTGCGTGACAATTTAAACAAAAAAAGAGACAAAAGCGACTGATAATGTTAATTCGTGTTTCGAAGTTGGATTCGCGTTTGGAGGCCCGGGTTTCAGTCGGCTCTACAGAGAGAGCACGGGGCTGGGTGGCGGCTGTTGAACTGCTGTCACGCACCTGTCACTGCATTCCTAAATAATATCACCCCTAATTCGTTGTAGTCGTTTGCCATGACGAAACCGATAAAATAGCTGACGGCTTCTAGCGCGCAGGCTCCCCTGAGAATAATCCTCAAGACCCAAGGATGTGCACCAATCCGAACCGACGCGAATCCGGCTCTTGAACACAGAACTAATAAAAACATTTTAAATTATTTAAATACCACGCCGGCGAAGCTCATTGATTAAAAAAAAAAAAAACAGCCTACCTTTGTCTTTTTATCTGACTAAAATAAACAAGTCGAGCGTCGCTTTTTACAATTATACAAAATTATTTTGTGGTCGAGGCTTCTCTTTTTGTCACCCCCCTGTGTTTCTTTCATTCCCACCTTCGCGTACTCCTACCTCTCTCTCGCTCCTGCCCGACTGCCTTCCTTCTGTCTGTCTGCGGCCGGTAACACTGTTTAAACACCTCCTCTCTCTCTCTCTCTCTCTCTCTCTCTCTCTCTCTCTCTCTCTCTCTCTCTCTCTCTCTCTCTCTCTCTCTCTCTCTCTCTCTCTCTCTCTCTCTCTCTCTCTCTCTCTCTCTCTCTCTCTCTCTCTCTCTCTCTCTCTCTCCGATTGTATAACACAATCAGCAGTTTCCCACAGTTGCAGGATCACCGCTATTCATCCACTCCTTCCCCCTGGGTCCTCACCTCCCCCCCTCCCCCTGCCTCCCTCTCCCCCTCCGCCTCCCCCTCCGCGGTGGATTGCGTCTCCTCTGATCAGCAGAGCTCTCCTGCACCAATCCGGCGTCTCTGCTTCAGCGCCGCGGATCTTGCATTGGTGCAGAAGCCCTCTTTCGAATCCGGCTGCAGGAGGGGGCGAGCGGGTTAGACTGAGGAATCGCGCTTGTGTGTGTGTGTGTGTGCGTGTGTTGTGGATCTAGGTTAATGAACGCGGCACACGGGGGGGGGGGAGTGAGTATCTACCACATGCATAACAGGTTATTATATATATATATATTTTTTTAAATCGAGGTTTAGCCTAGATTCACATAGTTAGCACGGCCTCGCTAGCACAAGTGTGCACTTTAAGACATCACCATCGCCACATACTGTAGCCTAAATAAATATTTTTTAGGTTGAAAACACCCATCCAGGAAAAACTGGTTTTGCAATGGAAATTGTTCAGTATTTAAACACAAAGACGCCCTTGTTGTGCCAGCTATATGAATGCAGTGTTCCTTTTCTGTGTCCAGTGCGTACTGTGAGAGCGATACTAACCGCCGGGCTAGTGCTGAAATCAGACCCTTTAAATCTACTACCTGTACGCCACGCACACGCACACGCACACGCACACGCACACGCACACGCCGTACCACACTACCACGATTATTGAACCACGCTTCACCACACTGTTAAAAAAAAAGCTAAGTATTACATAAGCTATCACCAACTGTAATAGATTCGGTAATGCGAGCTTCATTTACAGCGCGCAGTCACATCACACAAAAGGCGAGCAGTCTGTACTGAGCGCACAAGAGGGCTGTACAGCTGGTTTGAGACCCGTGTAAAGAATTAGCCACATCTCAGACTCAGACGAAAGGAAACAGGCAGGAACTAAGCAAACATATATATATATATATATTTTTAAAAAAACAACGAAACTTTTATAACGTTTTATGAAAAAGCTACACTCCCCTCCCCCACCCAGCATAGGTCGTTTTTAACCGTTTGTGTTCTTGAGCACAGCTCTCCAAACGGCATCCCAGTCTCCTGCACCAGCATGACCATTGCAAACCAGTACTACGAGTATAAGTGCAGCTCCGCGGGATAAGCCTTTGCTGGCGTGCTGTGAATTAGTTTGGAGCAGACGGAACGTGGAAGGCTGGGGTTTTAAATAACAACACAGCGCAATGCATTCTTACCAAAGTGAAACACTTGCTGTAAAGTTCATAAAAAATGTAAATAAAATAAAAATAAAGCACCACATATATAAAACAAATATATATAGGGCAGAAGAAGACGATGGAAAGTAACATTAATGAGGAACGATGTGTTTTTTTTAATCAAAACAATATTATAAATATTAAAATAATAATGAATAAAGAAACGAAGAGGCGTTTTCGAACACGGTAGCCCCAAACTCCAAAAATATATATAAGAAAATATATAATATAAACACATATATACATATAAACACACAAACCACCACTTTACCATAACTGTTGTTATTAAAACTCAATTGAAATCGGCAAACAGCAAAGGTGTAAAATAACCTTTAGTCCCGTTATAAAACTCTGGGCAATTCAATTTAGACCTTCTACATGAGATTAGCGTTTCTAACGTGGGTCGTTACCACGGACCCGCAGTCAGGCGAGTGTGAATTAAAGTCCGGTCAGCTTCCACAGCTCGAGTGCCCGGTCATCACGCGAGGGTTCTGAGAGAAACACTACCGTGCTCTCTCACAGACTTGTAACAGTAAGTTATTAGACTGTTGCATAATTCATATAGGAACATGCAAGGCAATCGAGACTTTCCTGAACTCGGGCCACATCACAATATATCTACTATACACTGCCAATCCGGCGTTTTACGATTCAACTTTATAATCTCACGAAACAGATTAGAAACGCGTTTTATTTATTATGTATTTTGCAATGCAATGTTTTTTTGGTGCATCTGTGTGTGTGTGTCCAGGGCATGCTTTGAGGCTTGGAGACTGAACTGTTCCCTCCCTCACCCCCTAGGAGAAAGGGTGCTCCCTCCACACCAGGGCAGGCTTGAGGCACGAAGACTGAACTGTTCCCTCCCTCACCCCCTCGGAGAAAGGGTGCTCCCTCCAGACCAGGGCAGGCTTGAGGCTTGGAGACTGAACTGCTCCCTCCCTCACCCCCCTAAGAGAAAGGGTGCTCCCTCCAGACCAGGGCAGGCTTGAGGCTTGGAGACTGAACTGCTCCCTCCCTCACCCCCCTAAGAGAAAGGGTGCTCCCTCCCTCACCCCCCTAAGAGAAAGGGTGCTCCCTCCCTCACCCCCCTAAGAGAAAGGGTGCTCCCTCCCTCACCCCCTAAGAGAAAGGGTGCTCCCTCCAGTGCATTCCGCAACATTACAATGAACAGTAAGACACAAAACAATGTGATAAATAAAATATGACCTTTCCAATGTGAGCCGTGCTACTGAGTTACTGTAAGACAATAAGAAGGCCAGAATCGATGCGTGGGAACCGCGCACAGTGGCTGCTCTGCTTACAGTTGTGTCACGTTTCGGCTCAGATGGGGGCTCTGCTTCCCGAGAGAGAGAGAGAGAGAGAGAGAGAGAGAGAGAGAGAGAGGGAGAGAGAGAGAGAGAGAGAGAGAGAAAGAGAGAGAGAGAGAGAGAGAGAGAGAGAGGGAGAAGCGCTTTCCCAGCAGAGCTGAGCAGCCAGAGTCGGCCTTAAGCAGCGGGGACAGGGCTCCGCGCACAGGGCCGGCCAAGCACCCTCACCCGCACTGCAGGCAAAGAGCAGGCGTTCACCCTGCCGCGCGTCTCACCACCGCAGAAACTTTCGCTTTGTTTCAGTAATAAAGACAAAATCACCTTCATGTTGAATGGAAGTAGTTTATTATTAATATCTTGTTTTAGTTTGATACACCGCACCCACCACGGCACAGAAACGTTCTCCTCGTTTCATTCCTACAAAATAAAACTCTTAAATGTTAAAGGGGAGTTCGTTTGATCCAACTCTCGTCAATATAATAATAATAATAATAATAATAATAATAATAATAATAATAATAATATCACGACGTATACTCGCAAGGTTAGATGCATGCATATTTGAGTTATTTAATTTTATATTATAGTGTAGATTCAAGCAACAATCAAAAGTATGTCGATTTCTTGAAAACAAAGTGTTTACAATGTTAGCTATAGTCTATCAACCTGCTGTATCAAAGTCGGCCAACTATCTTTCGATGCGCTATAACCGTCCGACAGTAACCCCGGCCTCAGTGCCCCTCCACGTCGACTCAAACCCTCGACACCGTCCGTCGGGAGCTTTGAACCGGCCAGGCGAGTGTGGTTCGTGTCGCCCTGCACTGAAGAGGCTCACGCGTGTGCAGCGGCGAAGGGGTTAAAGTTCCATCAGACCATACGCGCGAGGCAGTGCAAAAGCCGAGCGATGGAACTCCCTCTTAAAGAGACAGCGCGCTGCTTACACACTCGCACGACAGACGTTACATTAATTAATATGATAGAAAAAATGTAACTGCAGCTGAACATGACAAACCATTGCAATGCCATGGCTGATGTCTGGGATAAACACCACACGACTTTTTGTGTTCGGCGTCTGTGAAAGCAGCCCAACATGTTATGCCACAGAGTTGAAACACACTTTTGCGTTTTTATTTGAATTGTTTTGGACTGTAGTTTATTTAGATGCACGAATTTAAACCCCGAATCGTTACCAAACACTGCGGTGTAAAGTATACACGCACAGAACACTGCGGTGTAAAGTATACACGCACAGAACACTGCGGTGTAAAGTATACACGCACAGAACACTGCGGTGTAAAGTATACACGCACAGAACACTGCGGTGTAAAGTATACACGCACAGAACACTGCGGTGTAAAGTATACACGCACAGAACACTGCGGTGTAAAGTATACACGCACAGAACACTGCGGTGTAAAGTATACACGCACAGAACACTGCGGTGTAAAGTATACACGCACAGAACACTGGATAGGATTGCAAGATTCATTATTACTGTCAGGTGTTACAGGGCAGTACAGGGTTGCAGTGCAAGAACAATATTTAACTAGATGGTAACTTTACAAGTAAAGTTGTGGGGCTTGCTTTAGGGAAAGTGGTCAAAATTTCAGTTGTTTATAAAGAGTTTGAGGAAATTTAGTTGATGCGGTTACTAAAACAGGTGTAACTCTTGATTGGTAAAAATAATTTCTGTTTTGATTTCAGATTTGAATAGCAGAGAAGTAGAGGAAGATTCCATATACTCTACGTTTTTGTCTTACTTGTTGGTAAAGTGGTCAAAGTAGCTGATTTGTGTCAAAAGTTACATCGTTTATAGTAAATACAATGTTGGAGTTTTTAAACAATGGGCAGCTTTAGAATGTTGAAAAAAGTCCCATTAAAGTGAATGAAGAGGGACATAAAAAGGACAACAAGCTTAATAGTTTAAAAAGTATAAAATATATCAAAAAGTTGTATACAAACACACTATTCCAGACCGGTCTACACGTTTTAAAGTTTGAACGGCGTTTCTATCTTAAACGGTGTAAGAGGAGCAGCGTGCCAAAGGATAATAATAATAATAATGACGTCGAAGATTTAAAGTGGGGACTCTTGCTTCGCAAGCCCCACTAAATACAGTGTCGTTTACATGGGGTGCAAAAACTACTGAATACAATACGAGACACCAAGTAACACGTTCGGATTAAAATGAATGTTCATCTTTTTAACCCGCGGTGCAGTTTACTGTACGAGTCTTAATACGCAGTTCAGCCATTGTGTTAGCCCTCCATTATGAACTGCTATAAGAAACTTAACCGAAATTCAATGACAAACTTTTCAGAAAGACTTCTAGTCGAAACGTTTGTCGCTGAATTGATGTTGTTTATGTTTTTGGTGTATGTCTCAATGAAGTCCTGCTCAGTCTTTAATGCTCGTGTTAATATCATTAACGTCCTGTTGAACTGCGGTTAACAGATGCTGCTCCCGCTTTTACACACGCATTTAATCCAGTTCCGTGTTTTCAATAACCCTGTTTTTTTAATTTCAGTTCTGCACATTCAGAATTCAATGACTCTTCCTTTTAAACCTCACCTGATCTACAAGCGGGGAGGGAGAGGGGGGGGGTGAAGGGTAAGGGGGCGGAGGGGGTAAGAGGCGGGTTCAGGCAAAAAAGAGATAATAGTGTAACCAGCCAATCAACAACGCCGCTCCTGTTCTCGAGACCTGTGATTGCACACTCGCCTGTTGCGCATGTTGTGAGTGACGTGCAGGTTTGGGCGGGGTTACCCGCGGCGGTGGGGCGGGGTCCGAGTGCAGTCTGCAAGCCTTGATGCTGCAGCCCGGGGAACAGGAGCGCTACACAGCGAGAGAAGAGAGAAGAGAGGAAAGAGGAGTCGTTTGAGAGTCCAGACGGACCATCAAAGACAACCAGCTCGCCCGGTTCAGTTCAGATTCGGTTCTGCTGGGAATCGCCATAGAGGGCAGCCCAGCCGACAGACCAGCAAAGCTTAAATAAGAAAAACAAAACAAAACCGAACCCCCCCCCCCCCAAAAAAAAAACACGGGTTCGGGCCCGGTTCCGGTCGTGTTTGAGCTGCTCTGAGCTGTGTGCTGAACTGAGCCGGGTAGCCTTTTTTCCGGTTTTGTTTTCGACACTCTGTGCTGAGGTTCCGGTGGGTTTGGACCGCGGTTCTGGGTGAGATGGGAGCCGGTTCGGATGACAGCCGAGCGCTGGCCCGGTACACCTGGCCCGAAGTGCAGCTGCGCAGCGGGCGCGAGGAGAAGTGGCTGGTGATTGACAGGAAGGTTTACAACATCAGCGAGTTCTGCAAGAGGCACCCCGGCGGCGTGCGAGTCATCAGCCACTACGCAGGGCAGGACGCCACGGTGAGTACCTCTAACAATAACAATTATAGTAATAATTTGAGTGCAGTACAAGACGTTTCATGTTTCATGCTTCGTGATTGGACTGCTGAGCTCTGCTCTGGGACTCCCTTGCTGGAGGAGAGGGCAGGTACAGTAACAGTGTGCTGCTTGGGTTTAAGCTTCAGTTTGGAACATGCAGATCTCTCACAGAACACATCACTGTTCCCGCTACTGCTTCCTGGTACCTCATCACTTCCTCTTGTGATGTACAAATATTCCCTAAACTTTACCTGCGGGTCACACTGTAATCTAGAGTTACATCTCAGCACAGGACAATCTGAACTGCAAATAAAAAGAAAGAGAATGAACTTTTATGAACAAGCTTTTGTGTTGATGTACTGTCTCTCTGCCCTCTCCCCTCTCCTCTCCTCTCTCCTCTCTCCTCTCCTCTCCTCTCTCCACTCTGCTCTCTCCCCTTTCTCCTCTCTCCCCTCTCTCCTCTCTCCTCCCCCTCTCTCCTCCCCCTCTCTCCCCCCTCTCCTCTCTCCTATCTCTCTCTGCTTCCCTCTCTCCTCTCCTTCTCTCCTCTTCCCTCTCTCCTCTCCCTTCTTCCCTCTCTCCTCTTCCCACACTCCTCTCCTCTCCTCTTCCCTCTCTCCTCTTCCTTCTTCCCTCTCTCCTCTTCTCTCTCCCCTCTCCCCCTCTCTCCTCTCCTCTCCCCTCTCTCCTCCTCTCCTCTCCTCTCTGCTCTCCCTCTCCTCTCTCCCCTCCCCTCTCTCCTCTCTCTCTCCTCTTCCCTCTCTCCTCTTCTCTCTCCTCTTCCCTCTCTCCTCTCTCCTCCCCTCTCCTCTCTCCCCTCCTCTCTCCTTGCTCCTCTCTTCCATCTCCCCTCTCTCCTCTTCTCTCTCCTCTCCCCTCTCTCTTCTTCTCTCCCCCTCTCCTCTCCCCTATCTCCTCTCTCCCCTCCTCTCTTCCATCTCCCCTCTCTCCTCGTCTCTCTCTCCTCTTCCCTCTCTCCTCTCCTCTCTTCTCTTCTCTCTCCTCTTCCTTCTTCCCTCTCTCCTCTTCTCTCTCCCCTCTCTCCTCTTCCCTCTCCCCTCTCCCCTCTCCCCTCTCCCCTCTCCCCTCCCCTCTCTCCTCTTTCCTCTCTCCTCTCTCGTCTCTCCTCTCCCCTGTCCAGGATGCCTTCACTGCATTCCACATTGACAAGCAGCTGGTGGGACGCTACCTGAAGCCTCTGCTGATTGGAGAGCTGGCCCCGGGACAGCCAAGCGTGGAGCCGAACAAGAGCGTGAGTCACCCCTCCCCAAATACCACCCCTCCCCAAATACCACCCCTGCTCTCACTGCCACCCCCTCCCCAAATACCACCCCTCCTCTCACTGTCACCCGCTCCCCAAATACCACCCCTGCTCTCACTGTCATCCCGTTACTGATGACATCCTCTCTCTCTCTCTCTCTCTCTCTCTCTCTCTCTCTCTCTTTCTCTCTCTCTCTCTCTCTCTCTCTCTCTCTCTCTCCTTAGTTGTCAATAACAGAGGATTTCCGTGAGTTGCGCGTGACGGTCGAGAGGGCGGGGCTTCTGAAGCCTCGCAAGCTGTTCTTCCTGCTGGCTCTATGTCACATCCTGCTGCTGGAGGCAGCCGCCTGGCTTACAGTCTGGGTCTGTGGCGCCTCCTGGCTGCCATTCCTCGTCACTGCGGTTCTACTGGGCACCGTGCAGGTGAGGGGCAACACAGGCAGAGGCAGGGGGGGAGCATGGCTCTGTGTATTGACAGGGGGAGCATGGCTCTGTGTATTGAGACAGGGGGCCCAGTAGTCTGGTTCTGATGCTGTGTTCTGACCCGCAGGCCCAGGCCGGCTGGCTGCAGCATGATTTCGGGCACCTCTCTGTGTTCGGGACTTCCCGCTGGAACCACGTGGTGCACAAGTTTGTGATCGGGCACCTCAAGGTGAGAGAAGAGTCCGTGCCTCTCCGCTACAGAGCGCGCTCTTTCATTGAAGGCTGAGGCGTTGGGCTTTGCTCTGTGTGGTTTGCAGTTCGCGTGAAGCCCTCGCCTCTCCATTCAGTCGAATGGGCTGCGATGCCAGGTCCTGACAGTGTGTGTGTCTCTGTGTGTCCTGCAGGGGGCCCCAGCGAGCTGGTGGAATTACCTCCACTTCCAGCACCACGCCAAGCCCAACTGCTTCCGCAAGGACCCCGACATCAACATGCACCCCCTGCTGTTCGCTCTGGGGAAGACCCTGGCCATTGAGGTGAGGACTGGGGCAACCAGGGGTGAGATCTGATTGGATGAAAACCAGCTGCTGTTTTATTACTCAGTAAGAGCTTTAGGAAACATGCACAGGAAGGAAGGATGGACGGAAGGACTCAGTGAATGCATTGCTGTGTATTTCTTGTGTGCTTGTACTCACTCCTGCCCCCTCTCTCTTGCAGCTGGGAGTGCAGAAGAAGAAGCACATGCCCTATCAGCACCAGCACAAGTACTTCTTTCTGAGTGAGTGTCAGCTCCCCACGCTTCAATGAGACGCAGCCCTGTGCACACCCCCTCCCAACCCCAACCCCAACCCTAACCAGCCCTGTGCACACCCCCTCCCAACCCCAACCCCAACCCTAACCAGCCCTATGCACACCCCCTCCCAACCCCAACCCCAACCCTAACCAGCCCTATGCACACCCCCTCCCAACCCCAACCCCAACCCTAACCCTAACCAGCCCTATGCACACCCCCTCCCTAACCCTAACCAGCCCTGTGCACACCCCCTCCCAACCCCAACCCCTACCCTAACCAGCCCTATGCACACCCCCTCCCAACCCCAACCCTAACCCTAACCAGCCCTATGCACACCCCCTCCCTAACCCTAACCAGCCCTGTGCACACCCCCTCCCAACCCCAACCCCAACCCTAACCAGCCCTGTGCACACCCCCTCCCAACCCCAACCCCAACCCTAACCAGCCCTATGCACACCCCCTCCCAACCCCAACCCCAACCCTAACCCTAACCAGCCCTGTGCACACCCCCTCCCAACCCCAACCCCAACCCTAACCAGCCCTATGCACACCCCCTCCCAACCCCAACCCCAACCCTAACCCTAACCAGCCCTATGCACACCCCCTCCCAACCCCAACCCCAACCCTAACCCTAACCAGCCCTGTGCACTAACCCTCTCTCACGCTTCAATCAGACCTGCCAGGCTGTGCACTAACCCTCTCTCCCCTCTCTCCCCTCTCCCAGTCGGCCCCCCAGCCCTCCTGCCTCTCTATTTCCAGTGGTACATCTTCTACTTCGCAGTGCAGCGTCGACAGTGGCTGGTGAGTGACCATCCGTCTGTCCTGTCTGGCTGTGTGTCCTGTCTCCTCGGCCCTGTCTGTCTGTCTCCTCTGTCCTGTCTGTCTGTCTCCTCTGTCCTGTCTGTCTGTCTCCTCTGTCCTGTCTTCAATAACGGTTTGAGGATTTCCTCACAGAGCGGGGCAGCAATTGATGGGGGGGTGAGGCTGTCACAGGGTGGGGGGAGGCTGTCATGGGGGGGGTGAGGCTGTCACAGGGTGGGGGGAGGCTGTCATGGGGGGGTGAGGCTGTCACAGGGTGGGGGGAGGCTGTCACTGAGAGCTGCAGGCTCTCACACACCAGCAGGCACAGACAGGCTGTCAGCAGCACCTGCTCACTCCAGCCCCCTCTCAATCAAGTCCTTTGTTTTTCTTCTGTTCTACTCCTGATCGAGAGGATGCCGTTCAGCCCATCAGTGCTCGTCCGGATCTAGTAGCTGATTGATCTCAAAACGTTGTTGTTTAATTCCATCCCTCTCTCGTTACCTCTTTCATCTGTCTTTATCTCCCTCTATCTCTGCATCTCTCCCGTCTGTCTTTATCTCCCTCTCTCTACCTCTCTCCCGTCTGTCTTTATCTCCCTCTCTACCTCTCCCTTCTCTCTCTTCTGTCTTTATCTCCCTCTCTACCTCTCCCTTCTCTCTCTTCTGTCTTTATCTCCCTCTCGACCTCTCCCTTCTCTTTATCGCGGTCCCACTCCCCTTTCTTCTTGGTGACAGCCCCACCTGCTGGTTTCTCCAGTGTATTACACCCCCTCTGCTGAACAGAGTTCCTCACAATACTAACCCCTTGAGGTGACCAGACCTGAGCGCTGCATGTTTTTAATAAAGCAGCTCTGTGACTCAGTGTGTGTGATTGCAGCACTGTGACTCAGTGTGTGTGATTGCAGCAGCACTGTGACTCAGTGTGTGTGATTGCAGCACTGTGACTCAGTGTGTGTGATTGCAGCCCTGTGACTCAGTGTGTGTGATTGCAGCAGCCCTGTGACTCAGTGTGTGTGATTGCAGTCCTGTGACTCAGTGTGTGTGATTGCAGCACTGTGACTCAGTGTGTGTGATTGCAGCACTGTGACTCAGTGTGTGTGATTGCAGCCCTGTGACTCAGTGTGTGTGATTGCAGCAGCACTGTGACTCAGTGTGTGTGATTGCAGCCCTGTGACTCAGTGTGTGTGATTGCAGCCCTGTGACTCAGTGTGTGTGATTGCAGTCCTGTGACTCAGTGTGTGTGATTGCAGCAGCACTGTGACTCAGTGTGTGTGATTGTAGCAGCACTGTGACTCAGTGTGTGTGATTGCAGCCCTGTGACTCAGTGTGTGTGATTGCAGCCCTGTGACTCAGTGTGTGTGATTGCAGCACTGTGACTCAGTGTGTGTGATTGCAGCCCTGTGACTCAGTGTGTGTGATTGCAGTCCTGTGACTCAGTGTGTGTGATTGCAGCAGCACTGTGACTCAGTGTGTGTGATTGTAGCAGCACTGTGACTCAGTGTGTGTGATTGCAGCCCTGTGACTCAGTGTGTGTGATTGCAGTCCTGTGACTCAGTGTGTGTGATTGCAGCAGCACTGTGACTCAGTGTGTGTGATTGTAGCAGCACTGTGACTCAGTGTGTGTGATTGCAGCCCTGTGACTCAGTGTGTGTGATTGCAGCAGCCCTGTGACTCAGTGTGTGTGATTGCAGCCCTGTGACTCAGTGTGTGTGATTGCAGCAGCACTGTGACTCAGTGTGTGTGATTGTAGCAGCACTGTGACTCAGTGTGTGTGATTGCAGCCCTGTGACTCAGTGTGTGTGATTGCAGCCCTGTGACTCAGTGTGTGTGATTGCAGCACTGTGACTCAGTGTGTGTGATTGCAGTCCTGTGACTCAGTGTGTGTGATTGCAGCACTGTGACTCAGTGTGTGTGATTGCAGCACTGTGACTCAGTGTGTGTGATTGCAGCCCTGTGACTCAGTGTGTGTGATTGCAGTCCTGTGACTCAGTGTGTGTGATTGCAGCAGCACTGTGACTCAGTGTGTGTGATTGTAGCAGCACTGTGACTCAGTGTGTGTGATTGCAGCCCTGTGACTCAGTGTGTGTGATTGCAGTCCTGTGACTCAGTGTGTGTGATTGCAGCAGCACTGTGACTCAGTGTGTGTGATTGTAGCAGCACTGTGACTCAGTGTGTGTGATTGCAGCCCTGTGACTCAGTGTGTGTGATTGCAGCAGCCCTGTGACTCAGTGTGTGTGATTGCAGCCCTGTGACTCAGTGTGTGTGATTGCAGTCCTGTGACTCAGTGTGTGTGATTGCAGCAGCACTGTGACTCAGTGTGTGTGATTGCAGCAGCACTGTGACTCAGTGTGTGTGATTGCAGCCCTGTGACTCAGTGTGTGTGATTGCAGCAGCCCTGTGACTCAGTGTGTGTGATTGCAGCCCTGTGACTCAGTGTGTGTGATTGCAGTCCTGTGACTCAGTGTGTGTGATTGCAGCCCTGTGACTCAGTGTGTGTGATTGCAGCCCTGTGACTCAGTGTGTGTGATTGCAGCAGCACTGTGACTCAGTGTGTGTGATTGCAGCAGCACTGTGACTCAGTGTGTGTGATTGCAGCCCTGTGACTCAGTGTGTGTGATTGCAGCAGCACTGTGACTCAGTGTGTGTGATTGCAGCCCTGTGACTCAGTGTGTGTGTTTGCAGGACCTGGCCTGGATGCTGTCGTTCTACCTGCGCTTCTCCCTCTCATACCTGCCTCTGCTCGGAGGCCCAGCTACCCTGGCTCTGTTCTTCCTGGTCAGGTACGATGCACAGTGCTTCTGATTGGGTTTATGTTTGATGCTGGTTCTGCTCCGGTTCTGACCCGGTTCTGTTGTGTCTCAGGTTCATTGAGAGTAACTGGTTCGTGTGGGTGACCCAAATGAACCACATTCCCATGGACATCGACCGGGACCGCAACAAGGACTGGCTGACCATGCAGGTACTGACCACTGAACCACTGACCACTGACCACTGACCAGTGACCACTGTCACCGCCCTCCCACTCTAACTGTCCTCTCGGTTTCTCTGCCAGCTCGAGGCGACCTGCAATGTGGAGCAGTCTCTCTTCAACGACTGGTTCACCGGACACCTCAACTTCCAGATCGAGCACCAGTAAGAAACACCATTCATATTCTCTGTGAAGTCTACTGTGTGTGTCTGTGCTCCGATCCCCAGTACAGCACTGAGTTCTCTATACTAGACTGTATTGAATTAGCTGGCTCTCAGATCCCCAGTACAGCACTGAGTTCTCTAAACTAGACTGTATTGAATTAGCTGGCTCTCAGATCCCCAGTACAGCACTGAGTTCTCTATACTAGACTGTATTGAATTAGCTGGCTCTCAGATCCCCAGTACAGCACTGAGTTCTCTATACTAGACTGTATTGAATTAGCTGGCTCTCAGATCCCCAGTACAGCACTGAGTTCTCTGCACTAGACTGTACTGAATTAGCTGGCTCTCAGATCCCCAGTACAGCACTGAGTTCTCTACACTAGACTGCATTGAATTAGCTGGCTCTCAGATCCCCAGTACAGCACTGAGTTCTCTGCACTAGACTGTATTGAATTAGCTGGCTCTCAGATCCCCAGTACAGCACTGAGTTCTCTATACTAGACTGCATTGAATTAGCTGGCTCTCAGATCCCCAGTACAGCACTGAGTTCTCTGCACTAGACTGTATTGAATTAGCTGGCTCTCAGATCCCCAGTACAGCACTGAGTTCTCTATACTAGACTGCATTGAATTAGCTGGCTCTCAGATCCCCAGTACAGCACTGAGTTCTCTGCACTAGACTGTACTGAATTAGCTGGCTCTCAGATCCCCAGTACAGCACTGAGTTCTCTACACTAGACTGCATTGAATTAGCTGGCTCTCAGATCCCCAGTACAGCACTGAGTTCTCTACACTAGACTGTATTGAATTAGCTGCCTCTCAGATCCCCAGTACAGCACTGAGTTCTCTACACTAGACTGTATTGAATTAGCTGGCTCTCAGATCCCCAGTACAGCACTGAGTTCTCTATACTAGACTGTATTGAATTAGCTGGCTCTCAGATCCCCAGTACAGCACTGAGTTCTCTATACTAGACTGTATTGAATTAGGTGGCTCTCAGATCCCTAGTACAGCACTGAGTTCTCTATACTAGACTGTATTGAATTAGGTGGCTCTCAGATCCCTAGTACAGCACTGAGTTCTCTACACTAGACTGTATTGAATTAGCTGGCTCTCAGATCCCCAGCACAGCACTGAGTTCTCTATACTAGACTGTAATGAATTAGCTGGCTCTCAGATCCCCAGTACAGCACTGAGTTCTCTAGACTAGACTGTATTGAATTAGGTGGCTCTCAGATCCCTCAGCACAGGGCTCTCACTGTCTTCCTCTCTTTGGTCAGCCTGTTTCCCACAATGCCGCGGCACAACTACAGCCAGATTGCCCCTCTGGTGAAGTCACTGTGTGAGAAACATGGGCTACAGTACCAGAACAAAACCCTGACCGGCGCCTTCTCAGACATCGTGCTGTGAGTGACACTGCCCCCCCCCCGCTTGTCCCTCCCTCCCTGTCCGTCTGTCTGTGTGTCTGTCTGTCTGTCTCTGCCTGTCTGTCT
>NC_081216.1:21388232-21395732 GCF_902713425.1 Acipenser ruthenus | reverse complement strand
TCATTAATAACACATCTCTACTGTCCTGAGCTGTGAGCTTCAGCAGCATCATTAATAACACATCTCTACTGTCCTGAGCTGTCAGCTTCAGCAGCATCATTAATAACACATCTCTACTGTCCTGAGCTGTGAGCTTCAGCAGCATCATTAATAACACATCTCTACTGTCCTGAGCTGTCAGCGTCAGCAGCATCATTAATAACACATCTCTACTGTCCTGAGCTGTGAGCTTCAGCAGCATCATTAATAACACATCTCTACTGTCCTGAGCTGTGAGCTTCAGCAGCATCATTAATAACACATCTCTACTGTCCCGAGCTGTGAGCTTCAGCAGCATCATTAATAACACATCTCTACTGTCCTGAGCTGTGAGCTTCAGCAGCATCATTAATAACACATCTCTACTGTCTTGAACGATTCAGTACCATCAGCCCATCAGTTTCCAGCTCTAGCGGGCTCTAATAGACGGTAGATGCAGCGTCACCGGGCACTATCGCTTAATTGATGTTGTTGTTATTATTGTTATTAATGTTATTATGTGCTACAGTCCTGTGATACCTCAGTCCTGATTGATTGACCGTGCTCTCTACACATCACTGTCTAATAAAAAAATAAAAAAACTGAAATAAAAAGCTTACAAGATCTATCTGGGTCTGTGTGTTTCACTGTGTGTGTGTGTGTGTGTGTGTCAGTCCGTGTGAACTGTTTCTAAATTCAGACACACTGGCAGGGCAGTCATGTGACTGAATCCCTGCGAGGAGGGGAATGGAGCTGGAGAGGCAGTACCCAGACTGCCCACCAGATGGTGCAGGCGCTGCGGTTTTGTTTATTAAAGGTGACGTAACCAAGGCACTCTCTCTCCTTGTTGATGTGTTTCAGCAGTAGTGACTCGTGTGTTTTTTTTTTCATTATGAATGAATCAGTAATCAGTTGTCTGAGCACACAGAGGGCGATGCCAGTGTAAGCATCATACTTGTGTCCACGCTAGCAATGCTGTCTTGAAAAGCATTTCAGGGCAGGGATGGGAATAAGACTCCTGTTGCACAGCAGTGCCACCAGCGTAAAGCACTACGGTATAACACAGGGCTGGCCCTTCCACTCCAAAACGTCATTCTAAATTCTCAAGCAATTAACCCTCCAGCCAGACCGTGCCGTGTTTTTCATTGTACCTGTGAACCCCATTGCACAGCGGTCTGATCCACTCCTGGTTTTACTGTGGCAGAGATATAATTTCACCTGTTTCCTGAGAAGCTTCAGGAACGTGGATTCCTGTCTCTGAAGGTGCCCGATTAGGAGCAGTATTGTGACGCGCTGGTCTGGTGCGGTTGACCTGGCAGTTTAGTTTGGAGTGTGAGGGTGGGCTGGAGGAAGAGTTTACATTTAGAGTAAGTGTCTTGGTGTGGTTTGTTTTTCTGCTGTCTCTTTGGTGTCTTGGTTTTTCAGTGTTCAGTTCGCTCAGTGTTGAGAACGATGTCAGGTGTGTGTCTCACCTGTGCACCCGCGCTCCAGCCCTCCAGGTGTTTTTCCCCTTTGGGTTCATCGGGATTTCCATGTGTTTCCCAGCTTTGAGGGTCATCCCGGACCAGGTGGGGTCATCCCGGACCAGGAGGGATCATCCCGGACCAGGTGGGATCATCCCGGACCAGGAGGGATCATCCCGGAGCAGGTGGGATCATCCTGGACCAGGTGGGGTCATCCCGGACCAGGTGGGATCATCCCGGACCAGGTGGGATCATCCCGGACCAGGAGGGATCATCCCGGAGCAGGTGGGGTCATCCTGGACCAGGTGGGGTCATCCCGGACCAGGTGGGATCATCCCGGACCAGGTGGGATCATCCCGGACCAGGTGGGGTCATCCCGGACCAGGAGGGATCATCCCGGACCAGGAGGGATCATCCCGGACCAGGAGGGATCATCCCGGACCAGGTTCGTGGTTTCTTTGTTTTGATTTCTTCACTGTGGGACTGGCTGATGAACATTTTCTGAACTGTTTTTTTTGGGGGGGATCTTTGTTTTAATGTTATTTTGTTTATTCATACTTATTTGTTCAATTTGACATATTTCATATTTTTCAAGGTCTTTTACAGTTGATGGCTTTAAAAATGCACTTGATTCAAGGGACACTACCTGTGAAACATTCTGAAGCCTGAAGAGAAGTGTTAAATGTGTCCAACGAATCAAATAGACCAATTCAGTAATTGAGAGCTCGGGTGGAACGAAAGCCAGAATACACTGTATTTGACACCCCTGTGCTAATTCCATCCCGGGTTTTGTTACTGCTATTCGAGAGGAGTGTAACGGGCGCAGGCTGGGAGTGAACCAGCGACTCTGCACACAGCAAGCGAGAGTCTAAACCACAATGTGAAAGAGCCGGGCTGGTCTGCAGCCGTGGTTCTAGAGCTTTTAACCTCATCTCACCTCACGACAGGGCACGGAAACCTGTGGCACACGCCCCTGCCGTCACACCTGCAGTTACTGCCATCCCTGCAGTGCTGACTACAGATGCACAGCACAGAACCCCAAAACCCCCCAGTACCTCTCCCTCTCCATCCCCCTTTCCTTACCTCTGTCCTCTTCCTTCTGTCTCTTCACCCCTCTGTTCCTCTCTTCTCTATCTCTTCACCCCTGTTCCTCTCTTCTTTATCTCTTCACCCCTCTTCCTCTCTTCCTTCTCTGTCTCTTCACCCCTCTGTTCCTCTCTTCTCTATCTCTTCACCCCTGTTCCTCTCTTCTCTATCTCTTCACCCCTCTGTTCCTCTTCCTTCTCTATCTCTTCACCCCTCTGTTCCTCTCTTCTCTATCTCTTCACCCCTCTGTTCCTCTCTTCTCTATCTCTTCACCCCTCTGTTCCTCTTTTCCTTCTGTCTCTTCACCCCTCTGTTCCTCTCTTCTCTATCTCTTCACCCCTGTTCCTCTCTTCTTTATCTCTTCACCCGTCTTCCTCTCTTCCTTCTCTGTCTCTTCACCCCTCTGTTCCTCTCTTCTCTATCTCTTCACCCCTGTTCCTCTCTTCTCTATCTCTTCACCTCTCTGTTCCTCTTCCTACTCTATCTCTTCACCCCTCTGTTCCTCTCTTCTCTATCTCTTCACCCCTCTGTTCCTCTTTTCCTTCTGTCTCTTCACCCCTCTGTTCCTCTCTTCTCTATCTCTTCATCCCTCTGTTCCTCTCTTCTCTATCTCTTCACCCCTCTGTTCCTCTCTTCTCTATCTCTTCATCCCTCTGTTCCTCTCTTCTCTAGCTCTTCACCCCTCTGTTCCTCTTTTCCTTCTGTCTCTTCACCCCTCTGTTCCTCTCTTCTCTATCTCTTCACCCCTGTTCCTCTCTTCTTTATCTCTTCACCCCTCTGTTCCTCTCTTCTCTATCTCTTCACCCCTCTGTTCCTCTTTTCCTTCTGTCTCTTCACCCCTCTGTTCCTCTCTTCTCTATCTCTTCACCCCACTGTTCCTCTCTTCTCTATCTCTTCATCCCTCTGTTCCTCTCTTCTCTATCTCTTCACCCCACTGTTCCTCTCTTCTCTATCTCTTCACCCCTCTGTTCCTCTTTTCCTTCTGTCTCTTCACCCCTCTGTTCCTCTCTTCTCTATCTCTTCACCCCTCTGTTCCTCTCTTCTCTATCTCTTCACCCCTCTGTTCCTCTCTTCTCTATCTCTTCACCCCTCTGTTCCTCTTCCTTCTCTATCTCTTCACCCCTGTTCCTCTCTTCTCTATCTCTTCACCCCTCTGTTCCTCTTTTCCTTGTCTCTTCACCCCTCTGTTCCTCTCTTCTCTATCTCTTCACCCCTCTGTTCCTCTCTTCTCTCTCTTCACCCCTGTTCCTCTCTTCTCTATCTCTTCACCCCTGTTCCTCTCTTCTCTATCTCTTCATCCCTCTGTTCCTCTCTTCTCTATCTCTTCACCCCTCTGTTCCTCTCTTCTCTATCTCTTCACCCCTCTGTTCCTCTCTTCTCTATCTCTTCACCCCGCGATTCCTCTCTTGTTGTTTTTCTAAGTAACGTTCCTCCTTTCTTTTAATGGGTCTGTTCTCTCTCCCTCTCTGTCCTTGTAAGGGAACAGATCCCTCTCCCCCCCCCCCCCCACGCCAGCAGGTCCGCATGTAAACACAGCCCCTGCTGGTTTATTCTCAGCAGTGACAGATCAGATCACGCTGTTTCTCTTTGTTCCTCGCTCACACTGCATTGTGGAAGCAGGTTGACCCAGCGGAGAAAGGGTGTCTGTTAGATTCTGTTCAATCTCCTAAATGTTTACCACCTCCCTTCAAACCCCCCCCCCCCTCCGAAACACAGACTCCCCCCTCCGAAACACAGACCCCCCCGAAACATAGACCCCCCCCTCCGAAACACAGACTCCCCCCTCCGAAACACAGCCCCCCCCCGAAACATAGACCCCTCCTGAAGAAACAGAGACCCCCCTGAAGAAACACAACCCCCCCTGAAGAAACACAACCCCCCCTGAAGAAACAGACCCCCCTCCGAAACACAGACCCCCCCTGAAGTTACAGACCCCCTGAAGAAACACAGACCCCCCCCAAAACACAGACCCCCCCTGAAGAAACACAGACCCCCCCTGAAGAAACAGACCCCCCCGAAACACAGACCCCCCCTCCGAAACACAGACAACCCCCCTCCGAAACACAGACCCCCCTGAAGAAACACAACCCCCCCCGAAACACAGACCCCCCCCTGAAGAAACACAACCCCTTGTGGACAGCACAGTCATTTCTTCCTCCTTTTTATTTAAACACCCTCTCTTCGATATCCTAGGAATACAGAGCCGGGAATCGCTTCCTTATTCAGTTCATTAAAAGTGTCCTTTTTAATTTGTATAATAATAATAATAATAATAATAATAATAATAATAATAATAATCACAATAACAACCATATGTAAACACGCACACACACACATATAGACACACACGCTACCTTGAAAAGAAAGTCCTGATAAACAAGTTTTCATCCTGGAATGATGTGGTGCACACTTCCTCCCTCGAAATATTCTGCGCTCGAGGGTTGGGAAAGTAGGAAGGTGGGACACCGTGTCTGTCCACTGTCCCATTCGCTGAGGGACACACTCCTCCCTCTCTGTCTTTCTGTTCACTGTCCCATTCGCTGAGGGACACACTCCTCCCTCTGTCTGTCCACTGTCCCAATAGCTGAGGGACACACTTGTCCCTTTGTCTGTCCACTGTCCCATTTGCTGAGGGACAACTCCCTCTGTCTGTTTGTCTGTCTGTCTGTCCTCAGTTTGCATGTCCCTTGGTCTCATTTCGGGCACGAGTCCCCCCCCCCCAACACACACACCTCACTCTCTCCTCTCACCTGCCGAGAAGACATAAGGGGGGAGAAAGAGACACAGAGGGATGGAGGGAGAGAGGGAACTATTCTTAAGTGTCACATGACAGCACGGATTCCTTGCTTGTGCAACCTGGCTGCCCTTTAAGCAAGTTTCTGAAATAATTCTTCACAGCAGCAGCTCCTAATGACGGAGACGGATTCCTAAACATTTCTGCCTTGTAAACCCCCAGCCTTTTTAACATTACCATTCATCGTGTTGACGTATCGTTTACAGAAACGATCCAGAGCTACCAAACACTCAAGAGCGCTGCATTTTAGAAACAAAAGAAAGTTAATAAAATAAATGAATTCAGCTGTCAGAGGTCTGTCGTTTCATTGATTAAAAGGTATTTTTTTCCCCCAGTGTTTCTAAATGACATGGAAAATGCGATGGAGTTTCAGGGTGTCTGAGAATAATTAGCCATCTGCATTAAAAATGAAACAAAGAAATTAGCATAATTTTTTTTTTTTAATTTACTGAATTCAGGCCTTGGCAGTAAATTTGACCAGACAGAGAGCGAGAGAGAGAGAGAGAGAGAGAGAGAGAGAGAGAGAGACTGAGGGATGAACAGATTGAGAGTGAATAGGGAGGGGAGGGGGAGTTTTACTGAACAAGAGAGTGATAGAGCATGCCAGGAGTAGAGAGAGAGAGAGAGAGAGAGAGAGAGAGAGAGCGTGAGCAGGAAGGAATGAAGGAAGATTTCTGGCCCTCAAGTCTCCTCTCCCTCCTCCTCCTCCTCCTCTTCCTCTTCCTCAAAATCAAACTCATCCTCGAACTCTCCCTCCTCCTCCTCCTCCTCCCCCCCGCCCCCCTCGGATCCCTCCAGCTGCCCTGTGGACAAGCCTCCGTTCTTCAGGATGCTGTGGATGGCTGTCCCTCTCCCCCTGTACCCCCTGGCCCCCCTGGCCGCTGCCTCCAGTGCCTCAGCCTCCAGGGCCTCTTTCTCTGCCTTGGCCGCAGCGACGGCCTCTGCAGCCTCGGCCCTCGCCTGCCTCAGCTCTTCGGCCCCCTCTCCGACCAGCATCACCGAGTCCCGCGCCTTGGGCACGGCCTTGCTGGGGTTGTGGTCGTAGGAGAACAGCTTCAGCCCGGCGAGGCGTGTGAGGTTGGGGAAGCTTGAGATCTTGTTCCGGTCCACATCCAGGATCTCCAGCAGCTCCATGCGCAGCAGCACCCGAGGCAGCTCCTCGAAGCGGTTCCCGTACAGCCACAGCCCCCTGAGGGAGGCCATGCGGGCCAGGCACCCCGGGAGGCTCCTCAGCCGGTTGTCTCCCAGCTGCAGGGACTTGAGGACGGGCAGGTCGAGCAGCTGCCGGGGGAAGCGCCGGAAGAAGTTGTTCTCCATCCAGAGGCAGCGCAGGTTGAGCAGGTTACTGAACTCCGGCGGCAGCGTGGTGAGCCGGTTGCTGCCCAGGTAGAGCCGGGTGATGTTCTCCAGCCGGCACACCGGAGGCGGCACGTCGAACATCTTGTTGAAGTCCAGGGCGAGGACCCGGAGGCGCTCCAGCTCGGAGAAGCCCTCGGGCAGCCCCCGCAGCCGGTTGTTGCTGGCGTAGAGCTTCTCCAGGTGGCGGCAGCCACACACACGCCGGGGGAGCCTGCGCAGCTTCCGGAAGCAGAGGTCCAGGGTGTCGTCCCCGCTGGCCAGCTGCTCTTCCACCTCGTAGGGCAGCTCCTCGTCCTCCCCCTCCTCCTGCTCCTCTCCCCCCTTCCCCTTCCCCCCAGAGTTTCCCATGCCTCCCTCCCTCAGCTCCGGCTGTGTCGAGACCACACTGCTGACAGCCACGTGCAGCGGGCCTCGCCGCCCGTGTGGCCCCCCGAGGAGAGAACGAGAGTCGGCAGTAGAAGAAGCTGGGGGCTGCGCGGCAGGCCGGGAGACATCTTTATACAACGCTGGAGAGAAATGAAACGCTCTGCCTGTCCGTGGGTCTGTCCTCAGTGTAACTTGATCAGACTCTTGTTGTGTTGCTGTACCCGCGGTTGTTTTGCTGTTGTTTCAGATCTCGGCACACACACACACACACACACACAATTTCAAGATCATCCCAATAATAATAATAGTCTTTCTTCAGTGCTCTGTTTGTTGCAGGAGTGGCAGTGCTATCAGGATGATGATGTGGAAGTTGGTGGGTTAATTAGATAGCATGTCTAGTATTAGTATTAGTAG
>NC_081216.1:21323232-21383232 GCF_902713425.1 Acipenser ruthenus | reverse complement strand
TAGGCCAAAGGTCAGAGAGGGGTCCTAAAAGAGACAGAAGCATTTATTATTATTATTATTATTATTATTATTATTATTATTATTATTATTATTATTATTAGTCTGCCTGCCTGCCTGCCTGTGATTGGCTGCATTCCTTGCCTGCCTCTCTCCGATTGGCTCACCTCAGGGGGCTCAAATCGGGGTCTCAACATTGGAATCATCCTGAAAGAAAGAGCGAGCGAGAGAGAGGGGGGGGAGAGACTGAAGGAAAGAGTCGGGAAGAGAGAGAAGGGGGAGAAGTGGGTCTGTGTGGAGGAAGGGGAAGGGGAAGGGAGGGAGTGGATGGGAGAGAAGGAGTGGTAGGGAGAGGAGAGGGTGACTCTTCCTGGCTTGGAGAGTGTGTAGGGGTCGCAGGCTCTCCCTGGCTGGCCTCTCCCTGCAGTCTCTGTCGCTGGCTGTTGAGGGGTAACTGTTGGGATTCTGCCTCTGGATCCCTCCCCGAGTCCAGCCCTCCCTGTCAGCACCGACCAGTGTCTTATCACAGAACCTTTACAGAACCGCACAGGCCCCATGCACAGCCACACGGGGTCCACGCAAAACCACGCAAGTCCAATACAGGACCGCACGGGTCATTACAGAACCAGTGGGTCCACTACAGAATCCCATCAGCTCAGAGCAGTCGAAATGTGGAATGTTTGTCATTGAACTTATAAAGTTCCTTTTAGTATTTCTAAACTCAGCACTATGAGCAGCACAGAACCAGCTGAATCTGTGTGGTCTCCATTAGTAAAGCATAGGTAAGCACTGTAAAGCACAGAGAGGTATGGTAAAGCATAGGGAAGCATTGTAAAGCACGGAGAGGTCTGGTAAAGCATAGGGAAGCATTGTAAAGCACAGAGAGGTCTGGTAAAGCATAGGGAAGCATTGTAAAGCACAGAGAGGTCTGGTAAAGCATAGGGAAGCATTGTAAAGCACGGAGAGGTCTGGTAAAGCACAGGGAAGCATTGTAAAGCACAGAGAGATATGGTAAAGCATAGGGAAGCATTGTAAAGCACAGAGAGGTCTGGTAAAGCATAGGGAAGCACTGTAAAGCACAGAGAGGTCTGGTAAAGCATAGGGAAGCACTGTAAAGCACAGAGAGGTGTGGTAAAGCATAGGGAAGCATTGTAAAGCACAGAGAGGTGTGGTAAAGCATAGGGAAGCATTGTAAAACTCAGAGGGGTCTGGTAAAGCATAGGGAAGCATTGTAAAGCACAGAGAGGTCTGGTAAAGCATAGGGAAGCATTGTAAAGCACAGAGATATGGTAAAGCCTAGGGAAGCATTATAAAGCACAGAGAGATATGGTAAAGCATAGGGAAGCATTGTAAAGCACAGAGAGGTGTGGTAAAGCATAGGGAAGCATTGTAAAGCACAGAGAGGTCTGGTAAAGCATAGGGAAGCATTGTAAAGCACAGAGAGGTCTGGTAAAGCATAGGGAAGCATTGTAAAGCACAGAGGTCTGGTAAAGCATAGGGAAGCATTGTAAAGCACAGAGAGGTGTGGTAAAGCATAGGGAAGCATTGTAAAGCACAGAGAGGTATGGTAAAGCATAGGGAAGCATTGTAAAGCACAGAGAGGTCTGGTAAAGCATAAGGGGGAAGCATTGTGAAGCACAGAGAGGTCTGGTAAAGCATAGGGAAGCATTGTAAAGCACAGAGAGGTATGGTAAAGCATAGGGAAGCATTGTAAAGCACAGAGAGGTCTGGTAAAGCATAAGGGGGAAGCATTGTAAAGCACAGAGAGGTCTGGTAAAGCATAAGGGGGAAGCATTGTAAAGCACAGAGAGGTCTGGTAAAGCATAGGGAAGCATTGTAAAGCTCACCCCTCTCCTCTCTCCCCTCTCTACCTCTCTACTCTCCTCTCTCTCCTCTCCCCTCTCCTCTCCAGGCACGTCTGTTATGTTCAGGTCGTATTGACCCGGTGCAATTTCAAACACACTGAAACAGCCTTGAACTGATACCATCGTGTTTGTCTTCTGCATAGGTTTTGCTCGTTCGTGTTCAGTATCAGAAATGAATGGAAACTCTCACAGTGACAAAGTGTGTGGAAATACAGAGTCACCAGTGTGTGTATTCCACAGACCTGTGCCTGTTTATCACAGAGATGCTGTTACTGGCAGAGAAAACGAGCCTCTAGTAACCTCTGCCTTGTAGAGATTTGTATTGACCTTGTTAATAAACATCTCTCCAGACAGGTGCAGCCATAACCAGACATCATAATAATAATAATACAAGACTAATTGAAAGCATTGTATTGTCCTTGTGCATACAAAGCTACACAGATGAATACCTTGAGTCATATTGACCCGAGTCGTTTTGTTTGTAGACGAGATCAGCTCTAAAAATAATAAACATCTCAAAGCTCTTATTTTCTGTTTATGAGTTCGTGACCCCAGCCTGGGAGAATTCTTTCAATATTATTGCTGATCCCGATTCTCTTCAACAGAGCCCCTTGCTGGTTTTCAATTCATTCTACATACATTATTATATTTGAGCAACCCCTGCCTTGTTTCCACGGGACTGCCTAAAAAAACGTTCTGGTTTCAAACGATCCGGTACCAAATCGTCCGGTTCGGTTAAGTCGCTAAACCAGCGTTTCCACGCCTCAATTTGAAACCTATACCTGCGCGTGACGTCATCGTTGTGCATTTTTTAACAGTGGAAGGCTCCTTGTCTCAGTATCGGTCTCATCCGATAATCATAGCGGTAACTATAGCCATGGATGATTAGGGATTATGAGCACGGGTTTTTTTTTTCCAAACCGCTACAGCTGGTATCAGTTTCTTTATAATGCCGTAACTACTTCAGAAACGTCCCCCTCAAAAAGCGGTCGATTTCGTTCGTGTATCCAAATATTACGAGATATGGATCTGGACCCAAATGAACCAGTTTCAAATCATACGGGTTCGGTTATGTGGAAACCAAACTGGACGATTTGAGACGAGGGTTTTTTTTGACCATAAGTTTATTTTCCCCCAACGTGGTAACTTTCTGTCCCAGAAGTCTTCGCTGTCCTCTTGTTGTCTCACGGACACCCTATATCAACCGCCGCACCTCGCACCCCGTGTCCCGGGCACCCCAGCGTCTCTTACCTGTCTCAGGTGAAATGCCGGGGCGCTGCGCTGTACCCACAATCCTCGAATCCGAATCCCAATTTCTCAAACGCAAACGAATCCACAACAGTGCACGGTCCTTTACAACAGTGGCCCCGGTAACAGCAGGACACAGGGGCAAAACAAACACACATTAATCGCCGTTGTTATGATTTGTACAAAAAGGCCGGTACTCTGACATTAAAGCAGCCTGTCATTGTGATCGATATGTTAACGAAAGCCGGTCTCTGAGTTTACACTGAATCTTCGCTTCATCTTGTCAAACTGCGTGTCCGCTGGTCTTTGGGTTCCTGTGCTGCGCTTAAAATATCTCTTTATAAAAGTGTACCCTGGTCATTTTTTCAATTTCCCATTGCCATTCCCATGCTTACACTGTCTTTGCCATAGTTTAGCCTCATTTGCCATGTTTATTATTAATATGCTTTAACTTGCCTCTAGTAAACAATGCTTATACTTTACCATGCCTTCAAGCCCGAGGTGATCAATAGCCTGTCCGCATCGCCACCTGGTGGACGTTCCGTGCAATGACACTTACAGTGTAGAGCTACTCTCATACCCCTTCTCCACTGGCAAATCCGACCCGTGAGGGCTCGGTACGGTACGGGTACGGGTACGGGTGGTTTTCCACTGGCTATTTGTCGAGCCAAGCGAGAATCAAATCATGAAACTCCGGCCTCAGAAGACAGGGGCGGGGTTAAATATTTTTGTCATTACGTTGCGTTAGTCAGACACACACACACTTACCCTCACACACACTGACACACTCACACATACTTACCCTCAACTACACCACTGCATGAGAACTGAACTAGAGACTGAAACAGAGCATGGTCCCATAACTCCCTGCCTATGTCAGCACGCAGGCTTGTGTTGTTATATCTTTGTTAATGACATTGTTTTTGTCTTAAGCTCGTTGGTTACCGGTTGGTTATTGTTCTATATGTGTTTACGCGTCGCCCGCCCGCGTGTTTTTTTTTTAAATTTATTTCAAAGCAGTTTTATAATAATTAAATTACCCTTCCCAGTAACAAAGCCGATAACACTGGTCCTGTTCAGATCTGCACAGAATCGCGGAGATCGATCAATCAATCAATCTTTATTTTATATAGAGCCTTTCATAGTGGACCACCGTCACAAAGCGCTTTACAAGATGCAGTAACAACAAGAAAATCCATAATACTTTAAATACAGAGAAATGCACAATACATGATATACAGTAAAAAAAAAAAAATGCATAATACATGAAATGCATCCATGAGGGAAAGGTAGGGACGGACTTTGGAGATGTTTCGAAGATGGTAGAAGGAAGATTTGACCACGGAGGAGATGTGGGCATCAAAGGAGAGGTTGCTGTCCAGAAGTACACCAAGGCTTCGTACTGCGGGGGAAGGCAGCAGCAGACAATTAGAGGTTCAGGGCAGCTATATTTAGATTCTTAAGTTGAGTTTTAGATCCTACTAGAAGGAGTTCAGATTTGCTAGTGTTCAGCTGAAGAATACTGGCAGACATCCAGGCCTCGATGTCTTGAATGCAAGCCGAGAGCTGGACCATGGCAGAGGGGCTTCCTGGGTCGAGTTTTAAGTAGAGCTGGGTGTCGTCAGCATAGGAGTGAAACATGAGGCTGTGTTGGCGGATGAGGTGACCCAAGGGAAGCATGTAGATATTGAAGAGAAGGGGCCCAAGAACATCCTTGGGGGACACCACAAGCGACTGGGTTTGCATCAGCACTGCTTCCATCATAGAAAACAGACTGCATGCGTCCGGATAGGTAAGAGGACATCCAGGAGAGACAGGTTCCAGAGATCCCAGCATACTTCTGAAGGCAGTGATCTATGGTGTCAAAAGCAGCTGTTAGGTCAAGGAGGACAAGGACAGAGGGAGCACCAGCATCAGCATTGAGCAGGAGATCATTCACAATCTGGAGCAGGAGGATGCTTCGTCAACTGAGGACGGAAGAGTACCAGTTAGAGGGCATGCAGAAACACATTCCGAGAATTTCAGAGGATTCAGCAGATTCTTGGGACGGAAGGAGACAACAGTATCAGTAGCGGAGGAAGGAGCAGGGAGATTTATATTAGAAGTGATTAAGAAATGGTCAGAGAGAGAGACATCTGAGACGGAGAGATTGGAGACATGATGAGAGATTGAGAGAGTCCAAGAGTCCAAAAGCGTGTTGAAGTCGGTCACTAGGGGGGAGGAAGGCAAGTCAACATCAATGTTGAAGTCACCTAGGAGTAGGATTGTGTCAGTAGAAGTACAGATGAGGGAGAGGAATTCTGAAAAAAGAACTGAGGGAGCGAGCACAGAATTTGCAATAACAGCAGTGCCCCCGCCTCGGCCAGTGAGGCGAGGCTTGTCAAAGAGGGAACAGCCCTTTGGGGTGGCTAGATGCAGCGAGTGCATGTCGTTTACAGAGTGCCAGGTTTCAGCTCGACAGAGAAGATCAAGATTGGCATCAGTTATAAATTTGCTTAGAAGCAGAGATTTGTTAGTCAGAGAGCGACAATTGAAAAAGGAGATTTTCAAGTTTGTAGCAGGCAGCGTAGGGGGAGAAGGAGTTAGTAACGGTATGTGCAGAAGGTACTTACCAGTGTTCTTTCTGAGAGGGGAGAAAGAGTGAGCCCGCTGTGTCCAGGGGGTCTAGACGTTAGGTATCAGAGTGGGAATGAGGGCTCTAGTAGCCATTGGGAGGGATTTGGAAAAGGTGCCTGCTCTACCTGTCCTCGCTCCGACTGCCACGGCTCAGACTGCCCTTGGACGTGTGGCCCTTGGACTGCCACGGCTCAGACTGCCCTTGGACGTGTGGCCCTTGGACTGCCATGGCTCAGACTGCCCTTGGACGTGTGGCTCTTGGACTGCCACGGCTCAGACTGCCCTTGGACGTGTGGCCCTTGGACTGCCATGGCTCAGACTGCCCTTGGACGTGTGGCCCTTGGACTGCCACGACTCAGACTGCCCTTGGACGTGTGGCCCTTGGACTGCCACGACTCAGACTGCCCTTGGACGTGTGGCCCTTGGACTGCCACGGCTCAGACTGCCCTTGGACGTGTGGCCCTTGGACTGCCACGACTCAGACTGCCCTTGGACGTGTGGCCCTTGGACTGCCACGGCTCAGACTGCCCTTGGACGTGTGGCCCTTGGACTGCCACGGCTCAGACTGCCCTTGGACGCGTGGCCCTTGGACCGGCTGGTGCTTACAACGGCTGGCATTCTAAGACACTGATTGCCAATTTATACTATCCTGTCTTCCTGGAGCCGTATACGTAACCCTAAATTTGCATCAACCTCACAATTCAACACACCCCAGCACAGTTTGGATCACTTGATTCATTTTTTTAAAATTGCGTGTTCTTCGAGGGCTGCTGCGTGACATCACTCAACTCCACCCACAGCAATATGTACAGATTCTGCACAGCCCAGAGCATTTGCTGTGGGAGACTGGCTGAGGCTGTGAGCCACCGAGACGATGCAGAGATCACAAGTGACCTGCTAATCGTGATGCACTTGTTAGTGAATAACATCTTATCATACGAACATAATAAAGGTTACAAACGACAGCTTGGTTGTTAGTAGCTTATTGATCCTACAATCTCTAAGCTGATTCTTGAAGGATCCCAGGGTGTCTCTTCCCACAGTTCTCTGTGTAAAAAAGTGCCTCCGATTTTCTGTTCTCAATAACCCTTTATCTAATCTTCACACCCACACACATAATTGAATGAGATGTATAATAATAATAATAATAATAATAATAATAATAATAATAATAATAATAATAATAAGCTGGGGATGATCCCGAGTTAGTACCATACTTAGTATTCAGCTCCGTACTAAATCTGCAAACATACACGCATTTCTTTAGGGATGTAGACAGCTTTTTCTTCTTCTTCTTCTTCTTCTTCTTCTAAATACATCAACACAAAGAACTCTTATTTTAAGGGTCCCGGTGCAATAAAAATAAATCATATAATCGTCTTGAAATGTATGCAGACAAAAACTGAACATGGAAATATCATTGGAAATGCGTGGGCTGGGTAATTCCATTCAAACACAGTTTAGTTGTATTTTTCTGCTGTGCATTTGTAACTAAACAGTAGACTTTACTATATAAACCAAACAGCACCCTTATCGAACGAGGGGGTGGTGTCACATTTAAATCAGTCCCCGGCCCCCACCCCTACCATCAGCGCCGGCTGTCCTTACAAAGGTACCACCAAATGTTCCTGTCAGGACACTGCACGCACATTGGTAATTATTATTATTATTATTTATTTCTTAGCAGACGCCCTTATCCAGGGCGACTTACAATTGTTACAAGATATCACATTATTTCACATTATACAGATATCACATTATTTTTACATACAATTACCCATTTATACAGTTGGGTTTTTACTGGAGCAATCTGGGTAAAGTACCTTGCTCAAGGGTACAGCAGCAGTGTCCCCCACTGGGGATTGAACCCACAAACCTCCGGTCAAGAGTCCAGAGTCCTAACCACTACTCCACACTGCTGCCCCCCAATGAATAGTCCTAAGGTCAGTGTCCTATACTGCAGCCTTTACCCATCTAAAGTGGTTCATGTTTGGCATTGAATAGGCGTTTTGGTTACTTTAAATAAAAACCCTGACCCGACGTGCTGACTTCCTCAGTTGTCCTGACAGGAACATTTCGTGGTAGCTTTGTAGGCATCGCCAGCACCGGCCCGAGTTTCCCTGGTTTGTTGCTTCTCGTCGGAGCAACTTAGCGGTTACTCGACACACCGCGCACAGAGAGAGGAAGTTCCGGTGTCGGAGCGGATCTTGCAGAGCCTCGCGGGGGAATCGATTCGAAGGAAGCAGATCGGTACAGCGCGAGCCCAATTGGGACTGGAAATCGGAACCGAAACCGAAACCGTGTCCGCGGGACAGACTCACGCAGAGCAGATCGACACCAGCAGGGGAAGGTGGGAGTGGGCGCATTATAGACACCGACACACAAACACTCTCGCATTGAAGTGCGGCACACCGAACTGCAAGAGGCCGGCCAGAGAGAGACAGAGACCCGGCAGAGAGGCAGAGACCCAGAGCGGCGGGCTGAGAGCAATCGAGTCCCAGGAATGGCTGCAGCTGCGGCGCCGGGAGAGGGGCCCGATCTTATCGATATCTACGCCGAGGAAGAGTTCAACCAAGGCGGCGCGGAGGTGAGCAAACGACAGGGGTTGGGGGTTAGGGTCTGCAGGAGCGGGGGATAGAGTGAGCAAAGCCGGGGAGGGGGAGGGGCCGTGTATGTATAACGGTGTAATAACAACACTACTACTAACAAAAACAATATATGCAGCTGCAGAGCAGATCTTGAATGTTGCACTAAGTTCTGTTTATTTGGATCCATTCCGTTTCCCTCCACGTTGATGCACATCCCAGTGCACAGCCGTTCACTACCAGCTTGACTAGCCCCAGTGTGCGGGTAACAAACAAGCGCCGGCGTGTCTGATTAACACGCCTTGTATGTTTTGGGACTTCTCCCAGGCTGGGGTCACGAACTCATAAACAGAAAATAAGAGCTTTGAGACGTTTATTATTTTTAGAGCTGATCTCGTCTACAAACAGAACGACTCGGGTCAATATGACTCAAGGTATTCATCTGTGTAGCTTTGTATGCACGAGGACAATACAATGCTTTCACTTAGACTTGTATTATTATTATTATTATTATTATTATTATTATTATTATTATTATTATGTCTGGTTTTGGCTGCACCTGTCTGAAGAGATATTTATTAACAAGGTCAATACAAATCTCTACAAGGCAGAGGTTACTAGAGGCTCGTTTTCTCTGCCAGTAACAGCATCTCTCTCAGGTGTGTCTCATTAGACTGGTAGTAAAACCAGGAATGGATCAAACTGCTGTGCAGCGGGAGTCTTCTTTGCATCCCTGTTGCTGCTCCTACAGTAAACGGGGCCTGGCTGTATTGAGAGAGCTGCAGTTCACATTACAGTAGCGCAGTTTGAAATGTGTCGCTGCTCTTACTGCGTGGTGTTCTCGTAGCTGAGGCTCTAACCACACGATAGGTGTGCGCGTGTTGGTGGATCGGGGCGCCTTCTTTGCCTGACGTATCTCATCGCAGTAGAGAGACGTGTCTCGAGTCTATCAGTGGTGCAAGACCACAGCGCAAAGCACACTACAGTTCCAATTCCAAAGTGCCGATTTTCGTTTCTGCGTTATTTTATTTTTTAATCCCACATAAAAGATGTTCTGCTGTCTGTTTGTAAGATATATATAATGTCAAATACTAAAAAACAAACCTGTGCATTTTCCTAAACTCTCCTCTCCCCTCACAGGAGGCGGGGTTTGCGGGCGGGGCGGAGCATGTGGATCTCTATGACGACGTGCTAACGGGCCCGGTGGGGGGTCGCGAGGGGGGGCCCCCCTCCTCGGAGAAGGACGAGCCTCCCAGGTCTGAGAGCAAGCCAGCCATCCTGTACACCTACAGCGGGCAGCGGCACAAGAGACTGGCGGTGTACGTAGGAAACTTCTCCTGGGTAAGTACAGACGAGGAAGCGCCTGCCAACCCAGAGCCTGCACCGCTGCACCCAGCCCTGCGTCTCACAGCTCCCCTCAGTGAAGTCTCGTATTATTAATATTGAAATGATCAAGAGCTAGGAGTTTGAGCAGGGTTAGAAACTCACACCAGCCCTGCTGCTGCTGCACCCAGTCCTGGGGTTCAGAACTCCCCTCAATGAAGTATATTATTATTAATATTGAAATGATCAGGAGCCAGGAGTTTGAGTAGGGATAGAGACTCACACTAGCCCTGCTGCTGCTGCTGCACCCAGTCTTGGGGTTCAGAACTCCCCTCAATGAAGTATATTATTATTAATATTGAAATGATCAGGAGCCAGGAGTTTGAGTAGGGATAGAGACTCACACTAGCCCTGCTGCTGCTGCACCCAGTCCTGGGGTTCAGAACTCCCCTCAATGAAGTATATTATTATTAATATTGAAATGATCAGGAGCCAGGAGTTTGAGTAGGGATAGAGACTCACACTAGCCCTGCTGCTGCTGCTGCACCCAGTCTTGGGGTTCAGAGCTCCCCTCAGTGAAGTCTAGTATTATTATTTAAATTGAAATGATCAGGAGTTTGAGCAGGGTTAGAAACTCACACTAGCCCTGCTGCTGCTGCACCCAGTCCTGGGGTTCAGAACTCCACTCAATGAAGTATATTATTATTAATATTGAAATGATCAGGAGCCAGGAGTTTGAGCAGGGTTAGAAACTCACACTAGCCCTGCTGCTGCTGCACCCAGTCCTGGGGTTCACAACTCCCCTCAATGAAGTACATTATTATTAATATTGAAATGATCAGGAGTTTGAGCAGGGATAGAGAATCACACTAGCCCTGCTGCTGCTGCACCCAGTCTTGGGGTTCAGAGCTCCCCTCAGTGAAGTCTAGTATTATCATTATTATTAAAATGATCAGGAGTTTGAGCAGGGTTAGAAACTCACACTAGCCTTGTGTGTGTGCCCCTTGTGTAATGCAGCTCCCTGATCTGATCTCTCTCTCCTCTCCTCTCTGCTCTCAGTGGACGACGGATGTGGATTTGGTTAATGCTGCCAAGTCCATCGGAGTGAAGGACATCCAGGAGATCAAGTTTGCAGAGAACAGAGCCAACGGGCAGTCAAAGGGGTAAGTGAGCCTCTAACCCTCCCCCAGACCACACTGCCTCCCCTGACCACACTGCCTCCCTCTCTCAGCTCTAACCCTCCCCAGACCACACTGCCTCGAACACCAGCTAGCCTCCTGATGTGACCCCTGTTTCTTGTGCTCTGCTCTCCCCTCTCCCCCCAGCTATGCGGAGGTGGTGGTGGGCTCGGAGCCCTCTCTCCACACTCTACTGGAGGTTCTGCCACAGCGCAAGGTGAACGGAGACCGGGTCGAGGTGCGATTCGCCACGCGCCAGAACCTCGGCATGTTTGAGACACAGGCCAAGAAACGTGAGTGAAACCTTCACACCAGGCTAGAGGTCTGATTCCATTGAAGATTTGCATCATTGAATTCATTGCTCTCCTCTCCCTCCCTCTCTCTCTCTCCCTGCAGTTGGCGTGTCCCAGAGGAATCCCTCGAAGGATGATTTCGGGGACAAGCCGTCCTGCTCCTCTGGAGAGACCCCCCCCCCCCTCCCAGCCTCACACTGACAAGCCCCCCTCGCTGCACCCCTTCTACAGCAGACCCCCTTTCCCAGGGGAGCGCCCCTCCTCCTTCCCCCCTCCGCCCATGCACCCCCCACCCCCCATGCATCCCCCTCCAGGGGTGCCCAGGTTCGGGGCTCTGCCACCCCCCCCTCCCCTCCACATGCCCCACTTCGTGCCCCCTCCCCTCCACCTCTCCATCCCTCCTCCCGGCTCCCTCCCGCCTACTCTGCACCTAAACCCCGCCTTCTTCCCCCAGCCCCACCCCACCCACTCTAGCATGGCCCCGCCCCCAGCCACTGCAGAGCACTTCAACCGCGCCCCCCCGGGACACCCCTACACCCGACACAGGTGAGAGGGAGAGAGCTTGTTGAAGACATTGTGCTTTTTTGTTTGTTTGTCCATACGTCTTCATGCAATAACCCCCCCCTCCCCGCCCCTCCCCAGGGACAGCGACCCCCCCACGCCCTCCCTCGGCGAGGCGGAGTTCGAGGAGATCATGCACCGGAACCGCGCCATCTCCAGCAGCGCAATCTCGAAGGCTGTGTCCTGGGCGAGCGGGGGGGACCTCGCCGGAGCCATCGAGACGCTGCTCACCGCCATCGCCGTCATCAAGCAGTCCAGGGTCTCGAGCGACGAGCGCTGCAGAGTGCTGCTGTCCGCACTGAAGGACTGTCTGCACAGCATCGAGGCCAAGTCATACGGGTCCAGGTGAGGAGAGGGGTGAGGGTCTGCACTACAGATCATATGGGTCCAGGGGAGGGGAGGGGAGAGGAGAGGGTCTGCACTGCAGATCATATGGGTCCAGGTGAGGAGAGGGGAGAGGGTGTGCACTACAGGTCATACAGGTCCAGGTGAGGAGAGGGGAGAGGGTCTACACTACAGATCATACGGGTCCAGGTGAGGAGAGGGGAGAGGGTGTGCACTACAGGTCATACGGGTCCAGGTGAGGAGAGGGGAGAGGGTCTACACTACAGATCATACGGGTCCAGGTGAGGAGAGGGGAGAGGGTGTGCACTACAGGTCATACGGGTCCAGGTGAGGAGAGGGGAGAGGGTGTGCACTACAGGTCATACGGGTCCAGGTGAGGAGAGGGGTGAGGGGAGAGGGTCTGCACTACAGATCATACGGGTCCAGGTGAGGTGAGGGGAGGGGAGGGGAGAGGGTCTGCACTACAGGTCATACGGGTCCAGGTGAGGGGAGGGGAGGGGAGAGGGTCTGCACCACATCATACGGGTCCAGGTGAGGGGTGAGGGGGGAGGGGGGAGAGAGATGTGTTGTTTTATTGACTCTGTGCTGTGCTGTGTTGTTGTATTGACTCTGCTGTGTTGTTGTATTGACTCTGCTGTGCTGTGTTGTTGTATTGACTCTGCTGTGCTGTGTTGTTGTATTGACTCTGTGCTGTGCTGTGTTGTTGTATTGACTCTGTGCTGTGCTGTGTTGTTGTATTGACTCTGTGCTGTGCTGTGTTGTTGTATTGACTCTGTGCTGTGCTGTGTTGTTGTATTGACTCTGTGCTGTGCTGTGTTGTTGTATTGACTCTGTGCTGTGTTGTTGTATTGACTCTGTGCTGTGTTGTTGTATCTTGTCCTCTCTGCAGGAAGCGGCCCCGCTCCCGCTCCCACTCTCGCACTCACTCCTGGGACTCGGCCCGGCGGCACCGCGAGCGCTCTCACAGTGGGGAGCGGCACGACGAGCATCACCGCGAGAGAGAGAGAGAGCGGAGCCGCGAGGGAGAGAGGGACCGGCACCACCAGCACCGGGACCGGGACCGGCACCGCTAGGTACCGCAAATACAACCAGAGCACCGCTAGGTACCGCAAATACAACCAGAGCACCGCTAGGGACAGCAAATACAACCAGAGCACTGCTAGGGACAGCAAATACAACCAGAGCACCGCTAGGTACAACAAATACAACCAGAGCACCGCTAGGGACCGCAGATACAACCAGAGCACCGCTAGGGACAGCAAATACAACCAGAGCACCGCTAGGGACCGCAAATACAACCAGAGCACCGCTAGGGACCGCAAATACAACCAGAGCACCGCTAGGGACCGCAGATACAACCAGAGCACCGCTAGGGACAGCAAATACAACCAGAGCACCGCTAGGGACCGCAAATACAACCAGAGCACCGCTAGGTACCGCAAATACAACCAGAGCACCGCTAGGTACCGCAACCAGAGCACCGCTAGGGACCGCAAATACAACCAGAGCGCACCGCTAGGGACAACAAATACAACCAGAGCACCGCTAGGGACAGCAAATACAACCAGAGCACCGCTAGGGACAGCAAATACAACCAGAGCACCGCTAGGTACCGCAAATACAACCAGAGCACCGCTAGGGACAGCAAATACAACCAGAGCACCGCTAGGGACCGCAGATACAACCAGAGCACCGCTAGGTACCGCAAATACAACCAGAGCACCGCTAGGGACAGCAAATACAACCAGAGCACCGCTAGGTACCGCAACCAGAGCACCGCTAGGGACCGCAAATACAACCAGAGCACCGCTAGGGACAGCAAATACAACCAGAGCACCGCTAGGTACAACAAATACAACCAGAGCACCGCTAGGGACCGCAAATACAACCAGAGCACCGCTAGGGACAGCAAATACAACCAGAGCACCGCTAGGTACCGCAAATACAACCAGAGCACCGCTAGGTACCGCAACCAGAGCACCGCTAGGGACCGCAAATACAACCAGAGCACCGCTAGGGACCGCAAATACAACCAGAGCGCACCGCTAGGGACAACAAATACAACCAGAGCACCGCTAGGGACAGCAAATGCAACCAGAGCACCGCTAGGGACAGCAAATACAACCAGAGCACCGCTAGGGACAGCAAATACAACCAGAGCACCGCTAGGTACAACATATACAACCAGAGCACCGCTAGGGACAGCAAATACAACCAGAGCACCGCTAGGGACAGCAAATACAACCAGAGCACCGCTAGGGACAGCAAATACAACCAGAGCACCGCTAGGTACAACATATACAACCAGAGCACCGCTAGGGACAGCAAATACAACCAGAGCACCGCTAGGTACAACAAATACAACCAGAGCACCGCTAGGTACAACAAATGCAACCAGAGCACCGCTAGGGACCGCAAATACAACCAGAGCACTGCTAGGTACCGCAAATACAACCAGAGCACCGCTAGGGACAGCAAATACAACCAGAGCACCGCTAGGTACCGCAAATACAACCAGAGCACCGCTAGGGACCGCAAATACAACCAGAGCACCACTAGGGACAGCAAATACAACCAGAGCACCGCTAGGGACCGCAAATACAACCAGAGCACCGCTAGGGACCGCAAATACAACCAGAGCACCGCTAGGTACAACAAATACAACCAGAGCACCGCTAGGTACCGCAACCAGAGCACCAGGGTTACCTAGCCGTGCAGACGAGGCAGAATCACTGGGATCCTTTAAGACCCGACTTGCAGTTCTGAGATCAGTCAGCTGCTAGGAACCAGGACGATCTCTGATTGGCCGAACGGCCTCCTCTGGACGAGCTCTGATTGGCTAAACGGCCTCCTCTCGATTGGGAACTCTTGCTTGTTCTTCCTGTTACAGTGAGAGCAGTGAGTGAGGGTCTCGTTCACGTGCATGTGCTACAGTGCATACCTGTCTGTCTGTCTGTTAGTGATCTAATGTTTCCATTTCTTTTCTAGATTTCCATCCAACACTCACCACTGACCCCCGACCCCCATCCCCCAATGTGAGAGAGGAGAGACGAGAGATGACTGCTTTACCTCCGAGAGAGAGAGAGAGAGAGATGGATGGATGGATGGATGACTGGTTTACCTCAGAGAGAGAGAGAGAGAGCACAGACGCTGTTGGGGGGGAGAAGAATGTGGTTTGACATCATCAACCAGAACGACAAACAGACAGACAGACAAACAGGCAGACCGCGCATGCAACGCAAGCAAACTCAAATGTGAATAAACACCAAGAGAGGCAGCATAGAGAGAGTGATGGTGGGAGCTGGTGCCACAGCGCCCCCGACAGGCTGAGTCCTGAACTGCGCCCTCTACTGGAAACCCATGGGACTGCTTCCGCTGCGGAAGACCTCCAGTCGCAAATGTTGCTCGATGATCAAGATTTCTCTGTAGTGGTTCTGAAAGTCGACGCTACTGAGTGTTTTAATAATTCGGGATGAGACCCTCCCTCCCAAAATGCCAGTGCTTTAAGAGGAGTCCCTGGGAACAGCAAAGCTTCTGCCCATTCATTTAGTGTGCGGTTGAGGAGCTGGGAGCTCATTCGTTTAGTGTGGGGTTGAGGAGCGAGGGGCTAGTTCGTTTAGTGTGGGGTTGAGGAGAGGGGGGCTCATTTGTTTAGTGTGGGGTTGAGAGGAGCTCATTCGTTTAGTGTGGGGTTGAGGAGAGGGGAGCTTATTCGTTTAGTGTGGGGTTGAGGAGAGGGGAGCTCATTCGTTTAGTGTGCGGTTGAGGAGCTGGGAGCTCATTTGTTTAGTGTGGGGTTGAGGAGCGAGGGGCTAGTTCGTTTAGTGTGGGGTTGAGGAAAGGGGGGCTCATTTGTTTAGTGTGGGGTTGAGAGGAGCTCATTCGTTTAGTGTGGGGTTGAGGAGAGGGGAGCTCATTCGTTTAGTGTGGGGTTGAGGAGCGAGGGGCTAGTTCGTTTAGTGTGGGGTTGAGGAGAGGGGGGCTCATTCGTTTAGTGTGGGGTTGAGGAGAGGGGAGCTCATTTGTTTAGTGTGGGGTTGAGGAGCGAGGGGCTAGTTCGTTTAGTGTGGGGTTGAGGAGAGGGGGGCTCATTCGTTTAGTGTGGGGTTGAGGAGAGGGGAGCTCATTTGTTTAGTGTGGGGTTGAGGAGCGAGGGGCTAGTTCGTTTAGTGTGGGGTTGAGGAGAGGGGGGCTCATTCGTTTAGTGTGGGGTTGAGGAGAGGGGGGCTCATTCGTTTAGTGTGGGGTTGAGGAGAGGGGAGCTCATTTGTTTAGTGTGGGGTTGAGGAGCGAGGGGCTAGTTCGTTTAGTGTGGGGTTGAGGAGAGGGGAGCTCATTCGTTTAGTGTGCGGTTGAGGAGCAGGGGGCTAGTGGCAGGCGAGCTCAGAGACTGATCGCTTGTCACGTGATCCTGCAAGTTCATGTAGAAAATTACATTTTAGAACATTTAATAAAAAACTTAAAAAAAAAATAATAATAATAATAATTCCTCCGTTCTCCAGACGTTGTCAAATACTTGACATTATTAATGTATTTTTGTTGCTAGTCGACCTGTCGGCCCTCCTTCACCTTGACTCTGTCAGACTCACAGTGTTTCTACCCCTCTGTGACACCACCTCGCTTCCTCCTGTCTGTTATCACAGCCCAGTCCCAACTGCTCTGCATCCCAGAATGATTGTAAAGCCTGGCCTGGCTCTGCCACGGCTCTGCGGTGGAGCTAGAATCTCCGTCTCGGTTAATCTGGAGAGTTCTCTGTCTGTTCTGTTGAGTAAAAGCGCTCGCTCTCATCCCTGCGTCTCTGTGCTTTAAGAGTCTGTCTGTCACTGTGGTGAGTTTGTTTCGTTTTTTGTTAATGTGGTACTAGGACCTGCGTTGTGTGTCTTGCCATTAAAAACATCAGTGACAAATTTCAACTGAACAAGCAAGCAGGGGCTGCCCTGGGGCATGATGGGACTGTGGAGGACTAACATGCTATGAAAAGGAAAGGACTGCAGTGAAAATATAATAATAATAATAACTAATCATTATAATACCTTAAACTGCAGCCAGTGCCACCTGTGTATATACTGCCCACTTCTGTTGAGATTTTGTAACTGCAGTTCTTTGCATACACCCCCCAACCCACCCATGATCAAAAGGTGTCATTGATATATACTTTTTTAATGAAATAAATAAAAGAAAAGCCTGAATGATTTTTAGTTTGGATTGAAAGGAGGTGAAATGTTCGTCCGTTCTGTCTGCTAGCTTTGTGTGTGTTTTTTTGGTTCATGTTTTTTCCTGATGTTTCCAGTTGAAATGACCGCTGTGTAAGAACCCTTCTTTTGATACATCACTGTGTGGGTGCTTTTTTTTTTTTTTTTTTGTAACAAAGAAAAAAGAATATTAGTAACAATAAATAATGGAAGATGTTTTTATGATTTAATTTGTTGTTTTTCTTCCAAGCTGGTTGATGGTAGGATTGGTTTTTTGCAGTTTCACATGGTAACCCCGAGAACGTTTTTTCAACAAGCACACAGACACCTTCATACAGACACACACACTGTCACACAGACACCTTCATACAGACACACACACTGTCACACAGACACCTTCATACAGACACACTGTGTCACACAGACACCTTCATACAGTCACACAGACACCTTCATACAGACACACAGTCACACAGACACCTTCATACAGACACACAGTCACACAGACACCTTCATACAGACACACACTGTCACACAGACACCTTCATACAGATAGTCACACAGACACCTTCATACAGACACTGTCACACAGACACCTTCATACAGACACACACAGTCATACAGACACACACACAGTCATACAGGCACCTTCATACAGTCACACAGACACCTTCATACAGACACACAGTCACACAGACACACAGTCACACAGATACAGTCACACACACACACTGTCATACAGACACACAGTTATAGTCTCTCACACACACACACACACACGGGGCTCGATTCCAGTTCGTTTATAATGTGATCAGCGGCTCTCTAGACGCATCCAGAGCTCTGATGTAACGGCCGGGGAGATGCATCCCTAGCCGTGGATGCGCCGCGTTTATATCCCAGCAGAGCCCCGGTACACGCGTGCAGTGGGACAGTCTCACTCGGTTACCCTGGAGACGAGTGTGACGGTAAGTATGACCTCATAGATGCCTGGCCTGGCTCGGATCAAACCCGAGGGCCCGCTCACCCAAACCAGAACCGCCTCCGAGTGAATTGAAAGCATGGCTACGGCTCCCCAGACGCTGTCTCTGGGGTTCATCAACTCGGCCAACAAGTACCTGACCGCCGAGTCGTACCTTTACAAAGTGAACGCCACCGCCTCCTCCATGCGGCACAAGCAGATCTGGCAGATGGAGTTTCTCAAGCAAGACCAGCCGCGGGTCCATCTCCGATCGTGCTTCAGCAGGTACCTGACAGCGGATAATAACGGGAAGCTGACCTGTGACAAGGAGGCTCCGAGCAGCACCTCCGTCTTCATCCTCATCACGCACCCGGACGGGCAGGTGAGGCGCAGCGCGGGATCCTGAATCTCACACCAGGGCCGTGTTTTGTTTGTTTGTTTGTTTGTTTGTTTGTTTGTTTTTGTTGTTAATAATTCGTATACACAGTTCACATTTGTATACGGGTTGACTCCCAGCAGCACCTGTTATAATAGGCGGGCATGCGTTTATCTCGCTGAATTCTGCGGCGGATATCGCCCAGCCTTCATTTTTGCAAAGATATCAAAGAACCACGACATCATTTTTTTTTTTTTTTTTTTTTTTTTTACCAATGATTTTTCAGAAGCAGACCACTCATACGATAGGAATGATCATGAAACAATGACTCACTGTGTTCCCCTCTAAGTCCGTTTTGTCGCCTCTAATCAGAATAACAGCTTCGTCTACATTTTTGCAAATCGAGTCTTAACAATTCGACACAGTATTAAATTCAATTTCCCAAATGTACATCCGTTTTATGAATAAAAAAGAAAAAAACGCAAGTGAACATTCAAGCAGAGCGTGACAAGAGATGTCAAGAAATATCGCCTTTAGCTTTAAAAGGGCTAATGTGTCCAAATAATACCGTGTTCATTTAAATAGTTAAATGTTAAACTTCATTTACACAAACGCTGTATGTCTGCAATTACCGTAAAAGGTAACGATTCAAATAATGAAAACGCGTGTGCTTGCCGCGGGACGCGTTTTACTAACAGTTTACTAACTAATTTATTTAACACAGAAAACGCAGCGCTTACTCTACACCAGTAAAACAGCACAAACCCTTTTTGAGTTGTACCAGTTCAAAACGAGAGTAAAAACTACCGGGGGCGCGAGTTTAGGTTTTCGTTGCCCTCTTCGACTCGGGAACCTCTTAATTATCTGAAATGGCACCGGCTAGTATTATTCTGTTACTTGAAATCAGCTTAGTTGCTGTGACGAGATAAGCCCTGGGAACAGGAAGCCACTGCTATTAATGTACCTTCTGTTAATATAGTTTAATGGTTAACAACTCCCACAGTAAATATTTCACTTTTTGAAAGTCACTTGACGTTTTAAAACGCATGTTATTATTATTACCGAACGGGCTGGGCTCAATTCAGACCGTATTTACTTTGTAGCTGCTTCAAATATTTTTGTTAAAATAATAATACAGAGCAGTTTTTTTTACGGTTTTAACCCCCCCCCCCCCCCCCCCCCCCCTCCCCCCTCTCTCCAGGTCTCGCTCCAGTCGGAGCCCTCTCAGCGTTACCTGGGAGGCGCGGAGGACAATGTCTCGTGTTTTGCCGAGTCGATGACGGACGGTGAGAAGTGGACGCCTCGCCTGGCACTGCACCCCAGCGTGAGCGTGTACTCGCACGGCCGCCGCCGGTACATGCGCTTCGATGAGGCGAGCAACAGCCTGACCTGCGACCAGGACCTGGCCTGGGGGGCCAGCTGTGTGCTGACCCTCTACTTCGATGGGAAAGGTATCTCCTCTCCTCTCCTCTCCTCTCTCGATTCCTTCACAACCTTCTCTCTCTTTTCCCTCTCTCCCATTCCCTCCTCTCCTCTCCCCTCTCCTCTCTCCCCCTCTCCTCTCTCCTCTCCCCTCCTCTCCTCTCTCCCCTCTCTCCTCTGCTTGTATTCACCCCTCACTCACTGCTGTGTTTCAGAGAAGAGGTACGCTCTGCGGACGGGCGCGGGGACACTGCTGTCGAGTGACGGCCGGCTGGTTTCGGAGGTATGTGCGCAGGCGCTGTACTCCTGCCAGCTGCGCAGCGGCTTCCTGCTGCTGCGGGACACGGAGGGGAAGTACCTGTCGGGCCGTGAGAGCGTGGTGAAGACGTTCAAAACGGAGCAGCCAGGCCGGGACGAGCTGTTCACCCTGGAGCCGAGCCCGGGTCAGCTCTCCATCCGTGCGCTGGGCAGCGGCAAGTTCATCTGCTTGCGCCCAGGTCAGCACCAAGCACACCTGAGCACTCACCTGAGCACTAAACACACCTGAGCTCTAAACACACCTCAACACTAAACACACCTGAGCACTAAACACACCTCAACACTAAACACACCTGAGCACTAAACACACCTGAGCTTTAAACACACCTGAGCACTCACCTGAGCACTAAACACACCTGATCAGTAAACACACCTGAGCTCTAAACACACTTGAACACTCACCTGAACACTAAACACACCTGAGCACTAAACACACCTGAACACTCACCTGAACACTAAACACACCTGATCAGTAAACACACCTGAGCTCTAAACACACTTGAACACTCACCTGAACACTAAACACACCTGATCAGTAAACACACCTGAGCACTAAGCACACCTGAACACTCACCTGAACACTAAACACACCTGATCAGTAAACACACCTGAGCTCTAAACACACTTGAACACTCACCTGAACACTAAAAACACCTGGTTCTCTCTGCTGGTGTCTGGTCTCTGCTGATGTCTGGTGTCTGGTGTCTTTCAGGGGCGGATATCTATGCTAACCAGGCTGAAGCCGGGAGAACTGAGACTTTCCAGATCATGCACAACGAGGCCAAGAAGACTTGCTTCAGAGCCGCATCCAACAACTACCTCTGTGTGGTGAGACACTGCCCGCCCTAACCCTAACCTTCATACCCAACCCCAACCCCTAACCCCAACCCCTAACCCTTACCTCCATATCCAACCGCTAACCACCAACCCCTAACCCCAACCCCGACCCCAAAAACCCCGACCCCCAACCCCGACCCTCTCACACTCTGTCCCTCTCACACACTGCCTCCCTCTCTGCCCCCCTCCCCCGCTCTCCGCAGGGTAGCAATGATATGATAGTGGCCTCCCCCAGTGTGAATGACCGGATCTGGTTTGATTTGCTCTATCAAGGGGAGAAGGTTTCCTTCAAGGCAGACGACAAGTTCATGTCAGTGAAGCCTAACGGCCAGGTGGTAATGACAGCGACTCCCCCTGGTGAGTCCCCTCCACAGCCACAGAGTGTACTGGGACTGTACTGGGATTGTACTGTGCCAGTGTTGTGATTATGAGTATCCTCCCTCTGTCCTCCCTGTCCTCTCTCTGCTCCTAGGGAGGTCAGGGGAGTTCGTGCTGCGGCTGATGAACCGCTCCCTGCTCATTCTGCAGAGTGATTTCGGGTTCGTGGGTCTGGCTCCGGGGACTCAGCGCCTCGATGGGAATCTGGCCCAGTACGAGGCCTGCAAGCTGACAGCCAATGACAGCGGCTTCTGCCAGTTCAAAGTGGGTGAGTCCCACACTGCTAGAGTGCCACACTGAGCAGACAGGACCTCTCGACACGACTAACTGGAACAGGGACCCTTCCCTAGAACCTGGGCACTAATTCCTACACTCTAGAACCTGGGCACTAATTCCTACACTCTAGAACCTTGGCCATAATTCCTACACGCTAGAACCTGGGCACTAATTCCTACACTCTAGAACCTAGACTAGACTCTACACTCTGGACCCCTTTATGTGTGCTGCTCTCTCAGTGATTCAATTGCTGTTTATAGATTGTTTTTAGTCATGCGGTAGTAAATCTTGATACCCGTTAATCCTGTCTGTCTGTCTGCCTCTCTCTGCTTGCCTGTGTGTCTGTCTCTCTGCCCCCGTCTCTCTGCACAGGTGAGAAGTTCTGGGAGCTGGATAAGTTTGGGGTGATAACAGCCACCGGAGACGCTGCTCAGAACTTCTCCCTCGAGTTCCACCCCCCCGCCACGCTCACGCTCGGGGGCCCCAATGGGAAGTACGTGGTGGTGGAGCAGAGCGGGGGGTTCAAGGCAGTGGGGGGGGACGTCGGCTCAGCAACACACTTCCACTACTGAGCCCCTCCCTCCCAGACAGACAGAGTATACCAGAGGCAAAGCTTTCCACCTCCCAAGCAATCGGCTGCAGTGTAATATTAGAAAGATGTGTTCCCCGACACCCTTGGACAGCGTGCTTGTACTGTATCTTCCACAACTCGTATTAAACACTGAATTAATAATGCAGGCACAGACGTTTAGACTAGAAGTCTTTTTCAATGTCTTTGAATGGTTTGAGACTCAGTGGTATTGTACTGGGCTCCAGCCCTGATTGATAGAGTGTGGAGGGTCACTTACTGGTCGCATTGTGTTATGGTGTGTTACTGCAGGAGTTTAAACTGTGAGCTTTGTGTTAGCAAGCTGAGAACTGAAGCAGAAGATTCCCTCAGGGAATTGCGATGCAGCTGCACGGCCCTCCAGCAGGGGGCTCCATTACCCAATAAATCTCAGAACCCAGAATCTCGTAGCAACGAGAGAGAGAGAGAGAGAGAGAGAGAGGGAGGAATAAATAAAGAATATCCAAAAACCTGGAGAACAGGCAGAGAGAACATGGTCTATCTGGAAATCACCTGAGGGAGAGGGGCATGCTGGGATACAAGCAGACAACGTGAGTGACGTTGAAGTCAAACAGCTGAAACCTATCTGCATAACTCTGTCTCTCCTAACCTCTGCTCTTATCAAAGAGAATACCGTTTTGCAGTCAGGACTAATGGAGTAGTTACGAAAGAATTACAAAAGAAAAAAAAAACTGAAAAAAGTACTTTATTAAAAAAAATATTAGAATATTAAACTGTGACTAATACAAAGAAAACACACACTTTTAAAAGTGATCGAAATGCAATAAATACAAAAATATATAAAACTGTACAAAAGCTTTTAGAAGTAGATCTTGTAAGCTGTGTATAAAGCAGCCCCTATGTAGAGCTGTGCGCCGCTGTGTCCAGACGCAGTCCCTCCGGTCCTGCTAGAAGATATCCGCCCTGCAAGGACAGAGGGGAACATTCACTCACCCAGTTTACAAGCCAAGGACCTTTTCAACAGGCTCTGCTACAGAGTCTGGAATCGAATAACATTCATCTCAGAAAAAACAACATCAATGAGAAATACACTGATAAAGCTTGTGGTCAGTGTATCGTGCCGTGTGTGTGTGTGTGTGTGTGTGGGGTCAGTGTACAGGGTCTGTATGTGTGCAGTGTATAGTGGGTGGTCAGTGTCCAGTGCTGACCTGGCGAATGTAGCCAGAGCCACGATGCCCAGGAGCAGCTCCAGTAGGTAGAAGAGCAGCAGGATGGCGTTGAGAATCACTTCGACCCGCAGCACGAAGCTCTGCAGCAGCAGGAAGTACACGGACATCACAGAGCAGGGCAGGGAGAGGAGCAGGGAGACAGCCAGGGGGAGAGTGCGCTGAGACAGGTTACCCTTCGAACCTGAGACACAGAGACAGAGAAAGAGTCTATCACACAGCCATTAATCTCCACGCTAACAAAACCGCACAGAAGCTGCAACACAACACAGCAATGCAAACCGCAGCTCCGTGTGTGAGCGAGAGAGAGAGAGAGCGTTACCAAAGAAGAGGCGCAGAATCTCCACCCCCAGGTACAGGAACAGCAGGACCAGGTCCAGAGTGAGGGTAGCAGGTGGGTAGGGCAGCAGCAGACCTGGGGAGAGGGGAACAGGCTTACTACCTTAATATCGGCTTCTCATAGGGTTTTTTTTGGATTGAATGACTTGTAATATGTTTAAGTGCTGGGTGGATGCCTCTAATCAAGTTGAGAGTTTACTTCCTCTTACACTCTCTGGATGAGAGACCCAACGCTCGACTTGATTAGAAGCAGCCACCGAACACTTAGAATCATGCGTACAGAGGACTGCACTGCAGACACACTTAGAATCATGCGTACAGAGGACTGCACTGCAGACACACTTAGAATCATGCGTACAGAGGACTGCACTGCAGACACACTTAGAATCATGCGTACAGAGGACTGCACTGCAGACACACTTAGAATCATGCGTACAGAGGACTGCACTGCAGACACACTTAGAATCATGCGTACAGAGGACTGCACTGCAGACACACTTAGAATCATGCGTACAGAGGACTGCACTGCAGACACACTTAGAATCATGCGTACAGAGGACTGCTCTGCAGACACACTTAGAATCATGCGTACAGAGGACTGCACTGCAAACACGATGCAACACTGAGAATCCCTCTGAGAGAACAGAGAGCCCGGACTCCTACCTTTGTAGATGAACATGAGTATCTCAGCAATGAAGTAGACAGGATAGTACCAGCCATTGAGGAAGAGAAGGACCTCTAGTGGTGTGGAGGAGAGCTGCACCAGGAGTCAAGGACCAAAGAGCAGCTCTTTCAGATTTGTGCTTTTGTGTCGGTTTCAAACGCTGCACTAATCGAAGAGGATTACAGATTTGTTGGTGCAAATTGGAAAAGCAAATGCAAAGATCAATGGATTCTTGAAAGCAAAAAGAGAGGGAGAGGAAGATGGAGGAGACACACACACACACACATTCTTTCACAGATGTTTTTCTGCAGCTCTGCGGCTCCTGCGTACACACACACACACACACTCATTCTTTCACAGATGTTTTTCTGCGGCTCCTGCGTACACACACACACACACACTCATTCTTTCACAGATGTTTTTCTGCAGCTCGCTGAGCTCTGCGGCTCCTGCGTACACACACACACACACACACACTCATTCTTTCACAGATGTTTTTCTGCAGCTCGCTGAGCTCTGCGGCTCCTGCGTACACACACACACACACACACACACTCATTCTTTCACAGATGTTTTTCTGCGGCTCCTGCGTACACACACACACACACACACACACACACACTCATTCTTTCACAGATGTTTTTCTGCGGCTCCTGCGTACACACACACACACACACACACACACACTCATTCTTTCACAGATGTTTTTCTGCAGCTCGCTGAATCTGCTGAGCAGTAATGGAAGGATACAATCGGGGAGCTTTTACCTGCAGGAGAGGCAGAGGGGGAAAAAAGAAGAGTAATTTAATTTCATTAACGACTGAAATAAAATAAGTAAAAACTATTTATTATAAGCCAGTACTTACAGTTCAACCTGGTTTTACACCTAGACTGGGCACCATGGGGAACACACAGAGGCCTGGGGAATGCATACTGAAAAACTAACCAGGGTAAACTAGCCCTTATGAAAGTGTCCCACAGTAAAAGCACAGCACAGTGTAAGAAAGCATGGTAAAGAGGGAGATGATCTCCGTGAAGATACCCACAACCTTACCCAGAACGATCTGTCTGAATACAACAATACTTCTGAATTAACGCGATATTAAACAACTGTACTCACTTAAAAACAAACATGGACCGCCTCGTGTGTGTGTGTGTGTGTATATACATTTAAAAGCAAATAAAATACAAGTTTAAAACGAAATATTACTGAGACTGCTCACCTCTAGACGCCATCTTCTCTCACCATAGAAACCAGTGTTGCCAAGTCTCACGAGAAACAAAAAGCAACGCTGCCTTTCAAGACAAGCCCAACCGCTTTCAGAGGGCGGGGAGTGGGGCTGTTCACACATCAATTCCAGACACCGATTTTTAACTGCTGAAGTCACGTCACCCATTTAAAAAAAAACAAAAAAACGCGACTCTCAAAATTAAAGCGACTCTCGATTAAAAAAAAAGCCCAACTGGCACTTGGCATCTGTGATAGAAATGGCTGCTTCTGCAGTCTGTTTCACTCAGAGACACGCCCCCAGTACTCCTTATTAAATCGGCGCGGCTCCAGCAAAGCGCTTGCGCTGCCCTCTGCTGTTTATAATGAGTAATGCAGCGAGAGACCTTCAACTTTATTCACATTTCTTATTCAAATGCTGCCATCGTGTGGCCGTTAAGTAGAACTACCGATTCAAGGACTGTATAAACAGCTCAGTATCCCTTTGAAATGACTCGGATTAACCTTAAACCACCCCGTGCAAAAGTTAAGACACTTCTAATACATTCTTAAACACCCGAACCCCGTGACGAGGAAGCAGAACTGTTACGTCTTGCCTTCAACAATCTGATTGGATAAAGCCAGCTACATAAAGTCCAGACCTGACTCCGGTGTTTTTTAAAACATATTTTATGATTAATACAACATGTATGAATCGTGAGCTGTTGTTTTACTATTGATAATATTTTAAAGTAAGACAGTTTTGGAAAGAACCAACCAAAATAAAACATTATTCAACCGAAAGCAGCCTGTGAAAGAAGGGCTTCAGAGTCGTTTGAACTGTAGTTCTCTACCGATGCTGCCACCGTGTGGCGAGAATCAAGGAGTGCGGTAATGTTTTATTATCCTTGGCAAGGATGCGGAACTGTTACGTCATGTGTTGAAACAATCTGGGCCGCTTGTCTAAATAAATATCCAGTCCATGAAAAACAATACATATTTAGACAGACCTTTACTGGCCATAAAAAAACAATACCTACCAACATACAAAGATAATTACACTACGATCAAACCAAGGAAAATTTACAAAGATATGCTTAAAATGTTTTCTATTTTTAAGTGGGTATTATTGTTATATAAGTACTCATAATTGTCATTTGAAAAGTGAACGGTTGTTAATCACGTTTGTATGCATAGTGGTTTATTACAGGTCGTTTCTATATATATATATATATATATATATATAGAGGGGCATCAGTGAGTTACTGTCACAGAAACCCCAGATGAAATTGTTTTCCTGTAACTCACTGAAGAGGCCCAACTATTATATATAATCCATGGATACCCTTGTGATGCTGATATTAAAGAAGACGAGGTTCAGCAGTACAGTTTTTGTTTTTTTTCTTTTTAAGCGTAGTATTTCAGTGCTGTACAGACGTTCTGTGTCGTTATCCGTTAGAGCTTCAGCTGTCTTTGGATGATTGCCTATACCTTGTTTTAATTTCCCGTTCCTCTCCAGTTTCTCTGAGATACGGATGTACCAGCTTTACTGGTCAAATGCAGGTTACTGTATAGCCTGATGAATATCGCACACCCATAGTGTGTGTGTCAGTGTGTGTGTGTGTGTCAGTGTGTGTGTCAGTGTGTGTATAGTGTGTGTGTGTCAGTGTCTGTGCAGTGTGTGTGTGTGTACAGTGTGTGTCAGTGTGTGTATAGTGTGTGTGTGTGTACAGTGTGTCAGTGTGTGTGTGTGTACAGTGTGTGTGTCAGTGTGTGTGTGTGTACAGTGTGTGTGTGTGTGTAGTGTGTGTCAGTGTGTGTGTGTGTCAGTGTGTGTGTGTGTACAGTGTGTGTGTCAGTGTGTGTGTCAGTGTGTGTGTGTGTCAGTGTGTGTGTGTACAGTGTGTGTGTGTGTCAGTGTGTGTGTGTGTACAGTGTGTGTGTGTGTGTGTGTGTAGTGTGTGTGTCAGTGTGTGTGTGTGTGTCAGTGTGTGTGTCAGTGTGTGTGTTTAGGAATAACCTGTAAAATGAAACATTATTAAACAAACCAGCAGAAACGGAAAACTTTACTACTCTTTATTAGAACTAGGACTTTTTCCACAAAAAAGAGTCAAATTTCAAAATATATCATCATCTCAGAAAGAAATTTTCTACCCTATACAGAATATAGATGAAGGTTTTTTTTTTGTTTGTTTGTTTTTTTTTTTTTACAAAATAATTACATTTTTTTTCATGAAGTTACAGTATAGTCACCATCATCATCATCATCATCATGACCTAGGAAACGACATGGAAACGACACTGAAATCTAACACCCCCACCCCCACCCCCACCCCTACACACACACTGCCCTGCCTGCAGAGAGGATTGCTTTAAAACACAGAGAGAGAGAGAGAGAGAGAGAGAGAGAGAGAGAGAGAGAGAGATCGGGGAGACCGCGTGGACTCTACCTGCACTGCAGCAGCCATGGTGTAAATAAAGAAACCCCCGGACTCTGTGGACAGGAGGGCTGGGGGGGGGGGGGGGGGGGGGGGGGGGGGGGCGAGGGGGGAGCTCCTAGCTGGCCTGTAGCTCTCTCTCTCTCTCTCTCCAGAGGGGGCGCTGGGTTCCATCACCCTCCTCTACGCAGACTGTGATGTATTGTTGGATAGCATATTCCTGTAGACGAGTCCTGTGTTTTACTCTTACATCTTATCGGGGTCGTGTGCCCATCTCTCCTCGGTCCACTGTTTCTGTGCACAGCAAGGTCGTGTGCCCATCTCTCCTCGGTCCACTGTTTCTGTGCACAGTGAGGTCGTGTGCCCATCTCTTCTCGTTCCACTGGTCTCTGCAGGCTGTTGTCTGGTCTCTGCATGGCTGTGTCCTGTTCTGCAGGGCTGTGGTCCAGTCTCTGCATGGCTATGTCCGGTCTCTTCAGGGCTGTGGTCCGGTCTCTGCAGGGCTATGGTCTGGTCTCTGCAGGACTGTGGTCCGGTCTCTGGCAGGGCTGTGGTTCGGTCTCTGCAGGGCTGTTCTGTGCTGTGGTCCGGTCTCTTCAGGGCTGTGGTCCGGTCTCTGCAGGGCTGTGGTCTGGTCTCTGCAGGACTGAGTTCCGGTCTCTGCAGGGCTGTGGTCCGGTCTCTGCATGGCTGTGGTCCGGTCTCTGCAGGGCTGTGGTCCAGTCTCTGCAGGGCTGTGGTCCAGTCTCTGCAGGGCTGGGCTGTGTGAAATCTCTGCACTTTGAGTTGAGGAGTTGGGGGGGGGGGGGAGGTGGCAGAGAGAGAGAGTGAGAGAGAGAGACCAGCAGCTCCTCCGGTCCCAGCTCTCCCAGTACAGCAGGTCAGGGAAGGCCCATTGGCGGCAGGACGAGAGGTTCAGCGCACCCCACAGGACTGTCCGTTAGCACTATCAGCACCCAGGCGGTAACACAAAACACCCTACAGGACAGCACCCCCCTCCCCTCAGAGCAGAGGGCACCTCCTCCTGGACAGACAATCACCAATAAGAGAGACAGTCACACGTTTGGGAACTTCAGTAAATACCGACCCCACCCCCCACACCGCAGGGGAGCCCGTGGAAGCAGGGAGAGCATCCTCACACCCCTCCCCCCGCCTCCCTGACGATGTCCAGCTGTCCCGAATCAGCAGGTGCGAGGGTGCAGGGAGAGCGTCCAGAAACTCAGGCATCTTCACTACTGTCAATGTTGAAACTGAGGGCTAAACATTGCACCCCTCTCTCCACGAGACACACAAGAGTTTGAAATAAAAGAAAAAACAGCTTATTGTATCGGTACTGTGATATATTAAGCAGGTTTCAATAACTGCTTTCTTAAACTGCTCTAAACTGCTTCTTTTATCTACTAAGTATATACTATTTACCATCACAAGGCAGCTAGAATCTATACATGTTATATGATGTGTATATATTATATATATATATATATATATATATATATATATATATATATACACACTATACAAAGTTGGCTACAAAAAAAAGTACACATCACAACTGTGTTAAATAAACACTCCTGTTGAGAGACAGCCCCTGGAGAGACAAGGAGGCGGGAGCAAGACCCCCCGGACCAATCAGGATGTAGCCAGTGGAAACCCCGCCCACTGCTCAGTCAAGCAAAGGTTCTGGAGGTTCAAATATGCTTATAACAAGCGGAATCGGGCTTGTTTTATTGAGCGTCGCTTTAACTTTTTGTCGCGTTTTTTTGGGGGGTTTTTGTAATAGGTGACGTGACTTCAACAGTTTAAAAATCGTTGTCGGAGTGGTTTTGGTGATTTACTGGTGTCGCTGTATATGCACGTCATTCTAGCAAAATTTGAAAAACACCCCCACTCTCTTCCCTCTTAAATGGGTTGGGTTTGTTTTGGGCTTGTTTTGAAAGGCAGTGCCGCTTTTTTTTTTCTCGTGAGACTTGGCCACACAGGAGCGGGCGGTGCTGAATAAAGGGGGGTTCTGGGGAGTGATAGTGGGGTTCCAGCGACTCTGCTACAGTATAGAGGGGTACAGATTCAATGCTGGGGTTCAGGTCAGCTGATACGAGTGGTGTGTGATGTGGGGTCTCCAGGGGGGTACAGGCGAGGGCTCGTTTGCCTCTGTCTCGTCCCAGACTGTGCGTCACCAACAAAAATACCTCAAGCTGCTTTCACGGCCCTTATTCAAGAAGGGCAGTCCGCAGTATTACTGTTAAAGTGACACATGGAAAAGTCTTCAGTGCACAACAAATATTGAAACAACCTGTACAGGAATTCTTTAAAAATTCACAACTCCAATTTTTTTTTCTCTTCTCGTGTAAGAAAAAAAAAACAAAAACAAAAAAACACCAAGCACACAAACACACGAACCGACAGTAAAATGATTATTAATATCTTCATTACTATTATTACTGGTATTGATATTATTCAGAATAATGCGTTCTTGAGCCCTGATCAGGAGGGGCTCGCTCACCTGTGCTTTACAGGTGCTCTAAAACAATTTAAGGAACTTGGTTGGTTCTCTGGGAGAGGACAGAGTAGACGTTCCCCCATAGATCTCATGTAATTCAGCAGAGTCCCCACATGGGGGGCACTGTGAGCTAACTAATGCGCGGACGAGGAACGTGGTTACACGAGGATAGGGCTTCTCACCCTGTGTGTGGCTTCATTCCAGTTACTTAGACACCTTTAATTGAGATAGTCATTTGCTTAATTAGACCTTTAAAAAAAAAAAAAAAAATCAGACCTTAAAGTGCAGATATTTTATAAGTAATCTGAATTCTGCAACTGTTTAAGAGCTGAAACAATGAAAAAGGTCTAGTTAAGCAAACGATCAGTCCAATTAAGAGTCAAGTTAAGTAATTGAGATCTCAGTTGGAATGAAAACCAGCAGCCACAGGGGGTCCCCAGGACCGGGGTTGGGAAGCTCTGAGTTAGGACTTGTGATTTTCGGTTTCGACCGATCAAAAAAATACAGTTTTTTTCTAGAGACGGTTGCTACCTGGTTCCAAACAACATGTCGCTTTCGTCAATGTTTGCAGCGCTCACTTATTTTAAATGGAAGAACAACTCATTAAAAGAGAGAAAACTCTCTCAAATGAGGCGAATTTCAATCATTCTTATATGATGGCACACTTGGTGTCTTGAAAGCCAAAGTTAGCCAGTATGAAGGCTAAAACTTACGATGCTGACGTACGTTTCCCGCTAAATCACTCTCCGACTTTATCGTTTGATATAAATTATTTAAAAAAAATAGTTATACAATAATAATAATAATAATAATAATAGTAGATAATATTAATGAAAAAGACGTGGAATAGCTGACGCCGATGTATATTATTCTGATTCACATTATAATTTCACTGTTGCAGCATTAACGTGTTTTGAGTCGAACCCCTTAGTTAAACTGATATTCTTGTTAAATCACAACGCATATTTACAAGTCTATTGCGAAGAAGAGGCCTAAATAATCGATACATTAATTTGTAACACGCTTAACTGTGTCTGAACGATTAAGATCACCATAAAATCTAGAAATAGCTCAAACTGCTTCTTATTTCCATCCTTGAATTGTTTTTTGGGTTTTTTTACAGATATGGCTGATACATGACACGGGGTGTTCGGAGTACATTTTTCATTTTCTCTTTCTGCATGGTGTTGCAGTCTGCCGCAAAACACTGCACCGTGGTGTTTACTAGCTATAGTTTGATTTATAGTAAAATTACAAACTCTTAAAATACAATTTTACAGATGTTTTAAAACGCACTAATTACTGTTAGTAGACGCGCCTGTTTGTTTGGAACCACCTAGCAACAATCACCGCGGATGTGACGTCAGTGGCAGCACATTCCTACGTTTCTGTTGGAGTCTCCGCTTGCGAGATTTAAAACGAGATTACAATTGGGGATGGAGGCTTGTTCGCGGGATTTAAAACTGCATTACAGTTAAGATACGGAGGATTTAAAAACAGAGTTGCAAATTGTGGCGAAATGTTAAAAAATGCCATCACACAAACCCCCCAGACGAACGTGCCCGTGACCGTAATGTCGAGTTACTACATGATCCACGCGTGTCATCTGACACCACAGAGCCAACATGATCCACGCGTGTCATCTGACACCACAGAGCCAACATGATCCACGCGTGTCATCTGACACCACAGAGCCAGCGGGTCGCTGTCCTTGTGCAGCTAAAGGATCTGATTAAAATTGATGGCAGGTTTCGAAGCATTCCCAAGTAAGCGTGCAGTACGACTCTGACACGAAGGACCTTCCTGTAGGTCAAACGTGCTCTGATAACGGCAGAGCTCCGTGTGCTGGCGCTGTGTCAGGGACCTGCCGCGCCTGCCGTTGCACAAGAGAATCAATCTGGGTTTATTTTTAGTTGTTTTTGTATTGTTTCGCTACGAAAAACCTGCTCATACACGAAATCCAAATATAATCCTAATACTAATGCAATGAACGGGTGAAGGTGTGTGTGTGTGTGTTTCGTTCAGGTTTCAATGCACTGTCTTTGCTAACCCTCGCTGTGCTGTTGTTTTCTCTGCTGCTTCTCGTTTTTCACACGACACTGACCCCTTCCCTGCTGTGTATTAAGAGTGTTTTATGGGCAGCTGAAACGATTTCAATGTAACCAGAAACCTAAAGTCAGTTTGAACTAGGGCTGCCCGATACTTGTAATTACCTTTAAGAAGCTGCGAGGTATTAATTAATGAACGGAAATGGCCTTCATGTCTCAACACAACACAGTGCGGCCCCTCGGTTATTGAGTATGGATCAATAACAGTCTGGCTGTGTTATCATTACAGAACAGGCCGTGATTAAACTACAGGAACTGAAGCCTATTTATATTGTGAAGCCGTCATGTCTTCCCTTTCTTTATACTTCTGATATAACAGCATTTTGATTTGACTTTGTTTAGCAATGCGTCCTGTAGTCTTGGGCAGGATGTAATCTGTGATGAAACATGAGGGAAGCTGTATCCCGACGCATGAGGGAAGCTGTATCCCGACGCACGAGGGCAGCTGTATCCCGACGCACGAGGGCAGCTGTATCCCGACGCACGAGGGCAGCTGTATCCCGACGCACGAGGGCAGCTGTATCCCGACGCACGAGGGCAGCTGTATCCCGACGCACGAGGGAAGCTGTATCCCGACGCACGAGGGCAGCTGTATCCCGACGCACGAGGGCAGCTGTATCCCGACGCACGAGGGCAGCTGTATCCCGACGCACGAGGGCAGCTGTATCCCGACGCACGAGGGCAGCTGCATCCCGACGCACGAGGGCAACTGTATCCCGACGCACGAGGGAAACTGTATCCCGACGCACGAGGGCAGCTGTATCCCGACGCACGAGGGCAGCTGTATCCCGACGCACGAGGGAAACTGTATCCCGACGCACGAGGGCAGCTGTATCCCGACGCACGAGGGCAGCTGTATCCCGACGCACGAGGGAAGCTGCATCCCGACGCACGAGGGCAGCTGTATCCCGACGCACGAGGGCAGCTGTATCCCGACGCACGAGGGCAGCTGCATCCCGACGCACGAGGGCAGCTGTATCCCAACGCACGAGGGCAGCTGTATCCCGACGCACGAGGGCAGCTGTATCCCGACGCACGAGGGAAGCTGTATCCTGACAGAATGCCCGTCACAGACACAAGCCGACATCGAGGAAAGACTTCGAGTCGAAACAATGGTTATAAAGATGAAGGCAGCCAAAGCAATGGCCAGAGAACAGGCTGAACTTATACTGGTGCCTACCCTGAGAGAACTCCCACTCTGTGTGCTCAGAGAACAGACCAAGCCTTAATCAACACCCCTCCCTTTAACAGTTATTATTATTATTATTATTATTATTATTATTATTATTATTAATAAACATTTGCATCTTGTCTTTTTAAAAGTGCAGATAAACCTCGCCAAGCCACACAGACAGCAGCCGTGGCGAGAGAGAGCGAGAGAGAGTGAGAGAGAGAGAGAGAGAGAGAGAGAGAGCCCCAATGGGGCACTGGCTTACTACCCTTACACTTGGAACAAACACACGCACAGTAAAGAAGCCCACTCCTCAGCACACTTCCTGTTATCTTGGCTGAGGAATCGGTGGAGACCCCCTTTTAGGAGTGGTGTCCATAATAATCTTACTAGTATTAGCGTAATGATGGTTGCTGTTGTCGTTGTCAGCGTTCTTGAAGCTGCAGGAACCACAAGCCTCTCTGTCCTGCCAGGGAGAGAGTGGGTTTACAGACAGCGCCCCCCTCAGGCTGGAAGAACGCATTGCAGTTTCGTTAATACATTGTCTGTGTAAGAAGGGATGCGCCAGCTATGTTCTTATGTGTAATTGTTCTCTAAAACGTGAGCTACAGCACTTCACACACACTTGAGAAACAGACGGCGATGTTTATTACACAATGAATTGATGTTTTTGTGCCTGTGCTGGACAGCCACTCAGTTCAGTTCAATTCAGTTTGTTTTGTATTTTTTGAAAGGATCGGCGATGGCAGAGAGTCCTGGGCCCACGGTGTCTCTCCCCCGGGACTCTCTCATCTACTGATTGATTGATTTATTGATTGACTGACTGACGGATGGCTGAAGTTGTACCCGTTTAGAGAGTTGCCATGACAACGAGCCCCCGGCGTGTCTTTTTTTGTGTGCATAAAACATTTTTTCTGATTGCGTAGAGAGTGTCCGGTGTCCTTCGTCCTTGTGGTGGGGACGGGACGGGATGGGAGGTGGGGTGGGTGGGGTGGGGTGGGGTGGGGTGGGGACGGGGATGGGGGGCAGTCTCAGGCTTTCAGCTGGTGCCACTGAGCCACGGCCTGGCGAGGCCGGCCTATCATGTCCTTCCAGTGCTTTACCTCCCCTGGGCCACTCTTCCACGACAGGTAGATCTGAAACACACAGAGCAGAGACTGGATTTGTTACAGTGCATAATCTATCTATCTATCTATCTATGTCTGTCTATCTGTCTATCTATATCTCTATCTATCTGTCTGACTATCTCTCTATCTCCCTGTCTATCTCTATCTCTATATCTATCTGTCAATCTCTGTCTCTCTATGTGTCTATTTCTAGGTCTATAACTCTCTGTCTATCTCTATCTCTATCAGTCTATCTCTACCTGTCTATCTCTGTCTGTCTATCTCTCTATCTGTCTATCTCTCTCTATATCGCTCTCTGTGTTTCTCTCTGTCTGTCTATCTCTCGATCTCTCTATCTATCTCTGTCTATCTCTATCTCTCGATCTCTCTGTCTATCTCTCGATCTCTCTATCTATCTCTGTCTATCTCTATCTCTCGATCTCTCTGTCTATCTCTCGATCTCTCTATCTATCTCTGTCTATCTCTATCTCTCGATCTCTCTGTCTATCTCTCGATCTCTCTATCTATCTCTGTCTATCTCTATCTCTCGATCTCTCTGTCTATCTCTCGATCTCTCTATCTCTCTATCTATTTCTCTATCTGTCTGTCTCTCTCTATCTCTGTCTGTCTCTCTCTCTCTCTGTCTCTCTCGATCTCTCTATCTATCTCTGTCTATCTCTATCTCTCGATCTCTCTGTCTATCTCTCGATCTCTATCTCTCTATCTATTTCTCTATCTGTCTGTCTCTCTCTATCTCTGTCTGTCTCTCTCTGTCTGTCTCTCGATCTCTCTGTCTATCTCTTGATCTCTCTATCTCTATCTATTTCTCTATCTCTGTCTGTCTCTCTCTCTCTATCTCTATCGCTCGATCTCTATCTCTCTCTGTCTATCTCTCGATCTCTCTATCTCTCTGTCTATCTCTCGATCTCTCTATCTCTCTCTGTCTATCTCTCGATCTCTCTGTCTATCTCTCTCTCTATATCGCTCGATCTCTCTGTGTTTCTCTCTGTCTCTGTCTCTCTATCTGTTATTTACACCTCTGCTGCTGCCCTCTCTACCCCATGCTGATTCTTTGTAAATCCCTCCCGGCCAGGGCCTTTACACATATAACTAATCACAGGGCTAATAGATGTATGGCGCTCTGCTCAGTTCAATGCACAGCATTAGCATAGACAGCTGAATGCCTGGATGTTATCAGTGTCAGCGCCCAGCTCACGAAGCCCCTCAGGGCTCAGTTCATTCTCTGCAATGAAGACGTGTCAGTGACAGGGAGAGTCTGTTCTACAGAGCCCTGTTGGGTTAAGGTTTGTAAATCCTTGTAGTCTCTGTGTGTAGTGTCGCCAGTGTCTGTGTGTATGTGTGTGTGTGTGTGTCTCTCTGTGTGTGTGTATCTGTGTGTGTGTCTCTGTTGGTGTGTGTGTCTGTGTGTGTGTCTCTGTTGGGGTGTGTGTGTGTCTCTGTGTGCGTGTGTGTGTATGTGTCTCAGTGTCTCTGTGTGTGTCGGTGTGTGTGTGTGTCTGTGTGTGTGTGTGTGTGTATGTGTCTCAGTGTCTCGGTGTGTCTGTGTGTCTGCGTGTGTGTGTGTATGTGTCTCAGTGTCTTTGTGTGTGTATGTGTTGGTGTGTGTCTCTGTGTGTGTGTGTGTGTGTGTGTGTGTGTGTTGGTGTGTGTCTCTGTGTGTGTGTGTGTCTGTGTGTGTGTGTGTGTATGTGTCTCAGTGTCTCGGTGTGTCTGTGTGTCTGCGTGTGTGTGTGTATGTGTCTCAGTGTCTTTGTGTGTGTATGTGTTGGTGTGTGTCTCTGTGTGTGTGTGTGTGTGTGTATGTGTTGGTGTGTGTCTCTGTGTGTGTGTGTGTGTGTGTATGTGTTGGTGTGTGTCTCTGTGTGTGTGTGTGTGTGTGTCAGTGTCTCTGTGTGTGTGTGTGTGTGTGTGTATGTGTTGGTGTGTGTCTCTGTGTGTGTGTGTGTGTGTGTGTCTCAGTGTCTCTGTGTGTGTGTGTGTGTGTGTGTGTATGTGTTGGTGTGTGTCTCTGTGTGTGTGTGTGTGTGTGTATGTGTTGGTGTGTGTCTCTGTGTGTGTGTGTGTGTGTCTCAGTGTCTCTGTGTGTGTGTGTGTGTGTGTGTGTGTGTGTGTCTCAGTGTCTCTGTGTGTGTGTGTGTGTGTGTGTGTGTCCGCCCCTCTCACCTTGCCGATGACATCGTTGCGGCTCAGTCTGTCCTTGTCCATCACGGTGATGATGATGGTTGTCTCTCGGAGTCGCTCGGTGGGGATTTCGAAGGGGAAGGACTCATTGAAGACGGGGTTGAGGCAGCACTTCATCACCACCGTCTTCTTCTTCTCAACACGCTTGTCCTTGTGCATCAGCCACAACTTCACATAGGGGTCTGAGACAGGGACACACACAGGGACACGTTAGAACAGCTCTAACCGGGGCTCCCGAGTGGCGCATCCAGTAAGAGCACTCCTCGTGGAGTGCAGGATGTGCCCTACAGTCTGGACGTCGCCGGTTCGAGTCCAGGCTATTCCTTTGTCGGCCAAGGACGGGAGCTTCCAGGGGGCGGCGCACAATTGGCCGAGTGCCGCCCGGGGGGGAAGGGCTTAGGTCGGCCAGGGTGTTCTCAGCTCACCGCGCACCAGCGACCCCTGTAGTCTGGCCGGGCGCCTGCAGGCTTGCCTGTAAGCTGCCCAGGGCTGCGTTGTCCTCTGACGCTGTAGCTCTGGGTGGCTGCATGGTGTGTCCACAGTGTGAAAAAAAGCAGGTGGCTAACGGCACACGCTTCGGAGGACAGCGTGTGTTCGTCTTTGCCCCTCCCGAGTCAGTGCAGGGGTGGTAGTGGTGAGCTGAGCTAAACAAAAATAATTGGTCACTACCAAATTAAAAAAAAAAACAGCTCTAACCACTGGACCACATTGCTGCCCTCCCTCTCAGTCTGTCAGCTCTGACCCCAAGATTTCCCAGTCCTTCCCAGTCCCTCAGCTTTAACCCCTAGATTTCCCAGTCCCTCCTCTCTGACCCCTAGATTTCCCAGTCCCTCAGCTCTGACCCCTAGATTTCCCAGTCCCTCAGCTCTAACCCCTAGATTTCCCAGTCCCTCAGCTCTAACCCCTAGATTTCCCAGTCCCTCAGCTCTAACCCCTAGATTTCCCAGTCTCTCAGCTCTGACCCCTTGATTTCCCAGTCCCTCAGCTCTAACCCCTAGATTTCCCAGTCCCTCAGCTCTGACCCCTAGATTTCCCAGTCCCTCAGCTCTAACCCCTAGATTTCCCAGTCCCTCGGCTCTAACCCCTAGATTTCCCAGTCTCTCAGCTCTGACCCCTTGATTTCCCAGTCCCTCAGCTCTAACCCCTAGATTTCCCAGTCCCTCAGCTCTGACCCCTAGATTTCCCAGTCCCTCAGCTCTAACCCCTAGATTTCCCAGTCCCTCGGCTCTAACCCCTAGATTTCCCAGTCTCTCCGCTCTAACCCCTAGATTTCCCAGTCCCTCAGCTCTGACCCCTTGATTTCCCAGTCCCTCAGCTCTAACCCCTAGATTTCCCAGTCTCTCAGCTCTGACCCCTAGATTTCCCAGTCCCTCAGCTCTAACCCCTAGATTTCCCAGTCTCTCAGCTCTGACCCCTAGATTTCCCAGTCCCTCAGCTCTAACCCCTAGATTTCCCAGTCCCTCAGCTCTAACCCCTAGATTTCCCAGTCTCTCAGCTCGACCCCTTGATTTCCCAGTCCCTCAGCTCTAACCCCTAGATTTCCCAGTCTCTCAGCTCTGACCCCTTGATTTCCCAGTCCCTCAGCTCTAACCCCTAGATTTCCCAGTCCCTCAGCTCTAACCCCTAGATTTCCCAGTCTCTCAGCTCTGACCCCTAGATTTTCCAGTCCCTCAGCTCTAACCCCTAGATTTCCCAGTACCTCAGCTCTGACCCCTAGATTTCCTAGTCCCTCAGCTCTGACCCCTAGATTTCCCAGTCCCTCCCAGTCCCTCAGCTCTGACCCCTAGATTTCCCAGTCCCTCCCAGTCTCTCAGCTCTGACCCCTAGATTTCCCAGTCCCTCCCAGTCCCTCGGCTCTGACCCCTAGATTTCCCAGTCCCTCCCAGTCTCTCAGCTCTGACCCCTAGATTTCCCAGTCCCTCCCAGTCCCTCGGCTCTGACCCCTAGATTTCCCAGTCCCTCCCAGTCTCTCAGCTCTGACCCCTAGATTTCCCAGTCCCTCCCAGTCCCTCAGCTCTGACCCCTAGATTTCCCAGTCTCTCAGCTCTGACCCCTAGATTTCCCAGTCCCTCAGCTCTAACCCCTAGATTTCCCAGTCCCTCAGCTCTAACCCCTAGATTTCCCAGTCTCTCAGCTCTGACCCCTTGATTTCCCAGTCCCTCAGCTCTAACCCCTAGATTTCCCAGTCTCTTAGCTCTGACCCCTTGATTTCCCAGTCCCTCAGCTCTAACCCCTAGATTTCCCAGTCCCTCAGCTCTAACCCCTAGATTTCCCAGTCTCTCAGCTCTGACCCCTAGATTTTCCAGTCCCTCAGCTCTAACCCCTAGATTTCCCAGTACCTCAGCTCTGACCCCTAGATTTCCTAGTCCCTCAGCTCTGACCCCTAGATTTCCCAGTCCCTCCCAGTCCCTCAGCTCTGACCCCTAGATTTCCCAGTCCCTCCCAGTCTCTCAGCTCTGACCCCTAGATTTCCCAGTCCCTCCCAGTCCCTCGGCTCTGACCCCTAGATTTCCCAGTCCCTCCCAGTCCCTCGGCTCTGACCCCTAGATTTCCCAGTCCCTCCCAGTCTCTCAGCTCTGACCCCTAGATTTCCCAGTCCCTCGGCTCTAACCCCTAGATTTCCCAGTCTCTCCGCTCTAACCCCTAGATTTCCCAGTCCCTCAGCTCTGACCCCTTGATTTCCCAGTCCCTCAGCTCTAACCCCTAGATTTCCCAGTCTCTCAGCTCTGACCCCTAGATTTCCCAGTCCCTCAGCTCTAACCCCTAGATTTCCCAGTCTCTCAGCTCTGACCCCTAGATTTCCCAGTCCCTCAGCTCTAACCCCTAGATTTCCCAGTCCCTCAGCTCTAACCCCTAGATTTCCCAGTCTCTCAGCTCGACCCCTTGATTTCCCAGTCCCTCAGCTCTAACCCCTAGATTTCCCAGTCTCTCAGCTCTGACCCCTTGATTTCCCAGTCCCTCAGCTCTAACCCCTAGATTTCCCAGTCCCTCAGCTCTAACTCCTAGATTTCCCAGTCTCTCAGCTCTGACCCCTAGATTTTCCAGTCCCTCAGCTCTAACCCCTAGATTTCCCAGTACCTCAGCTCTGACCCCTAGATTTCCTAGTCCCTCAGCTCTGACCCCTAGATTTCCCAGTCCCTCCCAGTCCCTCAGCTCTGACCCCTAGATTTCCCAGTCCCTCCCAGTCTCTCAGCTCTGACCCCTAGATTTCCCAGTCCCTCCCAGTCCCTCGGCTCTGACCCCTAGATTTCCCAGTCCCTCCCAGTCTCTCAGCTCTGACCCCTAGATTTCCCAGTCCCTCCCAGTCCCTCGGCTCTGACCCCTAGATTTCCCAGTCCCTCCCAGTCTCTCAGCTCTGACCCCTAGATTTCCCAGTCCCTCCCAGTCCCTCAGCTCTGACCCCTAGATTTCCCAGTCTCTCAGCTCTGACCCCTAGATTTCCCAGTCTCTCAGCTCTGACCCCTAGATTTCCCAGTCCCTCCCAGTCCCTCAGCTCTGACCCCTAGATTTCCCAGTCTCTCAGCTCTGACCCCTAGATTTCCCAGTCCCTCAGCTCTAACCCCTAGATTTCCCAGTCCCTCAGCTCTAACCCCTAGATTTCCCAGTCTCTCAGCTCTGACCCCTTGATTTCCCAGTCCCTCAGCTCTAACCCCTAGATTTCCCAGTCTCTTAGCTCTGACCCCTTGATTTCCCAGTCCCTCAGCTCTAACCCCTAGATTTCCCAGTCCCTCAGCTCTAACCCCTAGATTTCCCAGTCTCTCAGCTCTGACCCCTAGATTTTCCAGTCCCTCAGCTCTAACCCCTAGATTTCCCAGTACCTCAGCTCTGACCCCTAGATTTCCTAGTCCCTCAGCTCTGACCCCTAGATTTCCCAGTCCCTCAGCTCTAACCCCTAGATTTCCCAGTCCCTCCCAGTCTCTCAGCTCTGACCCCTAGATTTCCCAGTCCCTCCCAGTCCCTCGGCTCTGACCCCTAGATTTCCCAGTCCCTCCCAGTCCCTCGGCTCTGACCCCTAGATTTCCCAGTCCCTCCCAGTCTCTCAGCTCTGACCCCTAGATTTCCCAGTCCCTCCCAGTCCCTCGGCTCTGACCCCTAGATTTCCCAGTCCCTCCCAGTCCCTCGGCTCTGACCCCTAGATTTCCCAGTCCCTCCCAGTCCCTCGGCTCTGACCCCTAGATTTCCCAGTCCCTCCCAGTCCCTCGGCTCTGACCCCTAGATTTCCCAGTCCCTCCCAGTCCCTCGGCTCTGACCCCTAGATTTCCCAGTCCCTCCCAGTCCCTCGGCTCTGACCCCTAGATTTCCCAGTCCCTCCCAGTCCCTCGGCTCTGACCCCTAGATTTCCCAGTCCCTCCCAGTCCCTCGGCTCTGACCCCTAGATTTCCCAGTCCCTCCCAGTCTCTCAGCTCTGACCCCTAGATTTCCCAGTCCCTCCCAGTCCCTCGGCTCTGACCCCTAGATTTCCCAGTCCCTCCCAGTCCCTCGGCTCTGACCCCTAGATTTCCCAGTCCCTCCCAGTCCCTCGGCTCTGACCCCTAGATTTCCCAGTCCCTCCCAGTCCCTCGGCTCTGACCCCTAGATTTCCCAGTCCCTCCCAGTCTCTCAGCTCTGACCCCTAGATTTCCCAGTCCCTCCCAGTCCCTCGGCTCTGACCCCTAGATTTCCCAGTCCCTCCCAGTCCCTCGGCTCTGACCCCTAGATTTCCCAGTCCCTCCCAGTCCCTCGGCTCTGACCCCTAGATTTCCCAGTCCCTCCCAGTCCCTCGGCTCTGACCCCTAGATTTCCCAGTCCCTCCCAGTCCCTCAGCTCTGACCCCTAGATTTCCCAGTCCCTCCCAGTCCCTCAGCTCTGACCCCTAGATTTCCCAGTCCCTCCCAGTCCCTCGGCTCTGACCCCTAGATTTCCCAGTCCCTCCCAGTCCCTCAGCTCTGACCCCTAGATTTCCCAGTCCCTCCCAGTCCCTCAGCTCTGACCCCTAGATTTCCCAGTCCCTCCCAGTCCCTCAGCTCTGACCCCTAGATTTCCCAGTCCCTCCCAGTCCCTCGGCTCTGACCCCTAGATTTCCCAGTCCCTCCCAGTCCCTCGGCTCTGACCCCTAGATTTCCCAGTCCCTCCCAGTCCCTCGGCTCTGACCCCTAGATTTCCCAGTCCCTCCCAGTCCCTGGGCTCCTCCTACCTGAGGTGCCCCCGATGTCCATGGCTTTGAGGTTGCGGGCTTTGATGATGTTCACAGTGATGGTGTTGGCTGTGGGGTTGTAGCAGAGAGACAGCAGCAGCTCCCCTCGACTCCCCTGCAACACACACACACACACCTTCGTCACTCTGCAGTCCTTCCCCATGGTCAGACTCTGTTCACCACAGTGCACCCTGGCTTTCCATGCTGAAGGGTTAATGTTTGATATAAGGGTTATGAAGGTTCACAAGCCACTGGTCTGGCTAAAACTGGTCTTATCAAGGCTGGAGTACATGGCTGATAGGGATGACTTGGCATACTATCCATTAGCTGTAGCATATAAATACTCAGAAGTGGAGGATTCACTGGCTATTCGGGACAGTCATGCTGTCGCCCAGTCCAGGTCGTTTGATCAGATATTTTGTGTAACTGTAAGCTAGATTGGCCATTATATCGCGTCTAGAGGAATATTTGCAATACCTGTGTGTTTCTGTATTACTGCTAATCTTTGCATGCTAATCTTTGTGTGCTGTAATAAACATGTCTCATTGAATGTACTGATGTCAAGGGTCATTAATAGCACAGATTAAGATCAAAGCAAAACGATTCTAGCTGCTTCCACAACCCTGTTAATATGTTTTACCGTACGTCCTAAACATATTGACTTCCACTTAGAGAGTGCCAGGAAGAAGCCTCGCACACACACACACTGTTAGAGACGTGGCTTTTCACAAAGTCCTTCTTTCAAATAATTCAACAGCGGTGAAATTCAGGTCCAAACATGGCGTTTCACTTACTTTTCCAAGACAAACATTTTCTAAAGAGACACTGCGCTTTTCAGAACGATCCCCCTGCCCACCACCCCTGTATTCTGGACGATTCTCTAAATAAAAAGCTGTGTTTAACCCTAAATGAAACAACAGAACTGAGAGAATCCCTCTGGAACAGCGAGGCCACCCTATCGTTGGGTTTGAATGAAGGATTGGATGCGAGATGGACTCCAGTCTCGTCCGGTCACTCTGTCATGGGTTTGAATAAAGGATTGGATGCAAGATGGACTCGTCTCGTCCGGTCACTCTGTCATGGGTTTGAATGAAGGATTGGATGCGAGATGGACTCTAGTCTCTTACACTGCCATCAATGCAGGGCTTCAGCTCCTTCCAGAAGGTCTGCATGTGTGCCAGGTCCACCTTGTTGAGCGGGATGGACACCTCCCCGATTGGGTCGTTTCGACTGAACCGGTCATAATCCAGAACCTGCAGGTACAGGGTCCGCTGGACCACCTTCTCATAGGGGAACCCTGGAGAGAGGAGACAAGAGAGGGGAGAGAGAGGACAGAGGCCATGAAAGACAACATTTCAAAGATTGAATCCACATTGTAAGTACTCAAATCACAATATTTCCCTCGCTCTGTGTGGGTTCATTCTCTTGAACAGGAAGGTCTCTCCAGCTCCCCTCTCCCCTCTCCCCTCATCCTCACCCTCACCCTCACCCTCTCCCCTCCCCTCCTCTCTCCCCTCACCCTCTCTCATTTCCCTCTCTCATCTCCCTCTCCCATCTCCTGCTCCTCTCAGCCTCTCCCCTCCCCCTCTTCCTCTCCTCTCACCCCTCCCCCTCTCCCACCTCCCCCTCTCCCTCTCCAATCTCCCTTACCCCTCACCCCTCACCCCTCACCCTCTTCCCTCTCCCCTCTCACCCTCGAACAGGAAGGTCTCGTTCCAGTGTGGGTTGAGGTTCTTCCTCTTCACCTTGGTCTCCAGCTTGTTTTTCTTGTCTGGTAGCAGGTAGATCTTGACGAAGGGGTCACTGGTGCCGCTGAAGTCCTTGGCCGGCAGCTCCTGCCCTTTCAGGATCTTCACAGTGAGCGTCGAATCCTGGAAGTTGTAGCCGACGCTGAACTGGATCCGACCCAGATTCTCCCTGCCGGTACCCTCGTGCCCATCGTCATCCTCCGAGCCTGGGGAGAGCTGGGGGGAGGGGAGGGGGTAGTGAGGGAGTGGGGAGAGGAGAGAGAAGATGAGAAGCATCAGTCTCTGTGGCAGCGGTCGCGTGTGCCAGCGTAACTCACATTCAGGTGACTGTTTGATTTGCAGCTGGGAGGACCAGCTGGAGTTTGTTAGGATCAGCGGTCCCTCGTTGTGATAACAGCCCCTCCAGTAGGACCAGTGCTGGAGAGACCAGCACTCCCGTTTAGCCGAGCACGTTTCAACAGCATTGCCCGTGTTTTGGAAGTGATGTGTACATGTAGTCAGTGACTGTGAGAAATCAATTGTTTATTCAATGAAGTGTGAGCTCTCTGATTGAAGCAGTGAGGCCTCAGGGTCTGCGCTCATCGCACGAGAACCGAGCAGCACTGAAAACGATTCCCGTTAGGAATTAATGAGCCAGACAATTAGAGGATTTCAACAGCCTATTTGTGCTACAGTCTGACAGCCAGTGGGGGAGCACAGCGGGTTTGTATTGTGGGAGCCCTGCACTCCATTCAGGGGAGCCTGCTGTCTGAGAGCTGGGGAGCACAGCGGGTTTGTATCGTGGGAGCCCTGCACTCCATTCAGGGGAGCCTGCTGTCTGAGAGCTGGGGAGCACAGCGGGTTTGTATCGTGGGAGCCCTGCACTCCATTCAGGGGAGCCTGCTGTCTGAGAGCTGGGGAGCACAGCGGGTTTGTATCGTGGGAGCTCTGCACTCCATTCAGGGGAGCCTGCTGTCTGAGAGCTGGGGAGCACAGCGGGTTTGTATCGTGGGAGCCCTGCACTCCATTCAGGGGAGCCTGCTGTCTGAGAGCTGGGGAGCACAGCGGGTTTGTATTGTGGGAGCCCTGCACTCCATTCAGGGGAGCCTGCTGTCTGAGAGCTGGGGAGCACAGCGGGTTTGTATCGTGGGAGCCCTGCTAAACGGTTTTGAAAGAACTGCTTTTGTACGAGCAGAAACCCTTCATTCCATGCAAATATCCAGATCCTGTTAATATGTAATGCAGCTTCCCAGTTTCGGCTCAATATTCCCATTTATATAGACTGTATAAATGTATATACATTATTTAATGAAGAACAGTCATTGATAAACTCGCTGTTTTAATAATTAGCTACAACGTCTTCTTCAGACAGCATGGCAGAAACAGCCAGGCAGACTGAACACAGAAACGTTCATGTTTAAATAACAGCACCAGCTTCCCGGATATTACTACCCTGCTGCTATCTGAAGAAGGCAGACGCTGGAACGCTGCAGCTAATTATAAAACAGTGAGTTTATCAGCTTATCAATTACAGCTCTTCTTCGTGAAGTGTTTCGAGTGATCGGTGCGTATCCTGTGCTGTGTTTGAGAGCTCTCTCCCTCCCTATACATATGTATATGAAACGAGTTGTCACACTCCTGTGTGCAGAGGGAGTCTGTGTTTTGTTTTGTAACACGCATCCAGGGAAATGGAAGACGTCACACTGTGGTATTTTCACTGATGCGTTTTCATTGCTTGAAGCTGCTGTGTGTTTTCATTGCTGTCACAGTAGACAGGGCCGCTGCTTACTGTGGTCCACAGCTCTACATTCACAGCCTCACATTCTTCAGAGATTCTTGCCAATGCATTTCAGAATTTCTCCTGCCCTCTTTGTACGACTCTCAGTTCGCTCACAGGCCTGACAAATGAAATGCACTCTCCACTTGATTAGAGGTGTCCGCCCAGCTCTCTAGCTGTTCCAGGTAATGAAGGAACTGCAGAGTCAGGGTTCGGAGACCTCCGCATGCTGGCAGCTTGTACAGATTTGTAGAAATGTGGTGCGGTTCGTGTAGTCCTGGGTTCACAGCACGAGTGGTTCCAGCTGCTCTCGTTAAAAAAGGGTCTGTGCTTGCGATCTCTGTCGCCGGTCGTTAGGCTTGTTTGGTTTTGCATGATGCCGTGGTTACAGCCCCGCTGTTTTGCCGGCTCCTAATTGCTCTGTTGTTGAGTATTTTCACCACACAGCGGTCGCGGTGCTGCTAGAGAACAGAGGCTGAATGCAAGTCAAGTGGCTGCTGCTGTTTCTCAGAGTGAAAGGAATGGGAGAGCGTGAATGGAGGAGGAGGGGCGTGGATCACGGTGACACAGGGACACAGGATCACCGGAACACAGGGACATGGGGACACAGGATCACCAGAACACAAGGACACAGGATCACTGGAACACGGGGACACAGGGACACAGGATCACCGGAACACTGGGACACAGGGACATGGGGACACGGGATCACCGGAACACAGGGACACAGGATCACTGGAACACAGGGACATGGGGACACAGGATCACTGGAACACAGGGACATGGGGACACAGGATCACTGGAACACAGGGACATGGGGACACAGGATCACTGGAACACAGGGACATGGGGACACAGGGACATGGGGACACGGGATCACTGGAACACAGGGACATGGGGACACAGGATCACTGGAACACAGGGACATGGGGACACAGGATCACTGGAACACAGGGACATGGGGACACAGGATCACTGGAACACAGGGACATGGGGACACAGGGACATGGGGACACAGGATCACCAGAACACGGGGACACAGGACACAGGATCACTGGAACACGGGGACACAGGGACATGGGGACACAGGATCACTGGAACACGGGGACATAGGAACACAGGGACACGGGGACACAGCCCCTTTCCAACCAGCATCGATGAACATTCAAAGTTGCCTTAGAATCTTGTTGGTTTAAAAGGAAAGTCTGACATTATCGATTGATTTTTGTCTGATTTAATCTTCGGGTAATATGATAAGAGAATGGTGGTTGTTTTGTTTTGGTTTGTTTTTTTTTAAACTAATTTAACTTACAAATTTCTACTGTACAATTACCTGTAATGGAAATCTGAAAACCATCAGCAAAATGAGTTTGACAAAGCAGAGTCTGTGCAATGCAGGTTAGCTGTACTCAGTAAATATTACTCATGCACAGCACACACCCACTCCCTTGGACACCTAGACACTTGGAAGGCTGGTATAATTGCATTCTCAGCGATGTGTTTTCATTGCCTGAAGCCATTGTGTGTTTCCATTGTCACCGGGATCCCAGCTCTCTGTGCTGTCAGGCTGAACACAGTGACATCATCAGGGAATTAAGGGCTCCTCCCTCTTCCTCTCCCTCCCGCTCTCCCTCTCTCTCTCTCTCTCCCCCACAGCTTCACATTTTACACAGATTAGGGGAGTGCGGTAATGCCCTCTGAAAGGGGAAGGAGATGCTGATTGGGTTAGGGGAGTGCGGTAATGCCCTCTGAAAGGGGAAGGAGATTGGAAGGCTGCCTATAGTTTTATAGAGCTCTCTCTGCAATGCATTGTTTTATCTGTCTCTGTGTGTAAGTCTAGAGGTGTGTAAGCCTGCTCTCTCCCATCTCTCTGTGTGTAAGTCTAGAGGTGTGTAAGCCTGCTCTCTCCCATCTCTCTGTGTGTAAGTCTAGAGGTGTGTAAGCCTGCTCTCTCCCATCTCTCTGTGTGTAAGTCTAGAGGTGTGTAAGCCTGCGCTCTCCCATCTCTCTGTGTGTAAGTCTAGAGGTGTGTAAGCCTGCTCTCTCCCATCTCTCTGTGTGTAAGTCTAGAGGTGTGTAAGCCTGCGCTCTCCCATCTCTCTGTGTGTAAGTCTAGAGGTGTGTAAGCCTGCTCTCTCCCATCTCTCTGTGTGTAAGTCTAGAGGTGTGTAAGCCTGCTCTCTCCCATCTCTCTGTGTGTAAGTCTAGAGGTGTGTAAGCCTGCGCTCTCCCATCTCTCTGTGTGTAAGTCTAGAGGTGTGTAAGCCTGCTCTCTCCCATGTTTTATTTGGAAACATGCTCCTCATTAAATGATAAAATCAATGGCAGGCAGGCAAGCTTCCAGAATGTTGCCTTTTTGATAAATTCATGAGAAATAAAAAATACAGTTGTTGCATACGCAGCTAGCTTTCACTGCTTGAGGCGGGTTTATGACTGGAATATCAAAGCCATGCTCTCTCTCTCTCTCTCTCTCTCTCCCCCCGCAGTTTCCCTTCTTTCACACTCATTGTTATTTCTTTCACTCTCTTTCTCTCCCCTTCTTTTCTTACAGCCCTCCTTCTTTCTCTCCCCTATCAGACTCCTCTCTCTCTATCTCTTTCCCTTGCTTCCTTTCTCTTTCCCTTTATCCTCCCTCTCTCTCAATCATCCCCATCCCTCGCTCTTTTCTTTCACTCAGTAACTCTCATGTGATTCCCCTCCTCTCTCTCTCCATCAATTCTCTCCCACCCTCTCTCATCTCTCTCAGTGGGTGTAGTACAGATTGTGTAAGATAATAATAAATGAATAAATCACTGCGCTGGGGAGCAGCGAGAGAGCTTCTCCCTGCATCCTGTCCCATTGAATTAGCACAGAGAGGCTGGATGAAAGGCGCCCGGCTCTCTCTGTGTGCGCTGAGCCTGCTCTGTGCTGCGCTGCAGACTCAACTCCAGAGAAGCAGAGCTCTTTAAATCTGTCACTCATCAAAACAATTTCATCTGACAGACAGGGCTAGATCCCAAACAGGAGCTCACAGAGAATATGGTAAAGAATCGTCAACATATGATATATAATATGATAAAGAGTTTTCAATATGCTTTACTATGCTTCCCTATGCTTTACCATACCTCTCTGTGCTTTACAATGCTTCCCTATGCTTTACCAGACCTCTCTATGCTTTACCAGACCTCTCAGTGCTTTACAATGCTTCTCTATGCTTTACCAGACCTCTCTGTGCTTTACAATGCTTCCCTATGCTTTACCAGGCCTCTCTGTGCTTTACAATGCTTCCCTATGCTTTACCAGACCTCTCTGTGCTTTACAATGCTTCCCTATGCTTTACCATACCTCTCTGTGCTTTACAATGCTTCCCTGTGCTTTACAATGCTTCCCTATGCTTTACCAGACCTCTCTGTGCTTTACAATGCTTCTCTATGCTTTACCAGACCTCTCTGTGCTTTACAATGCTTCCCTATGCAGCCCCGGGACGGGAGGGAGGAATGTTTGTGTTTTAGTATTTATTTATTTATTTTTTTTCTTGTTCGATCCTTGAGCACTATGTCCCCCAGACACGAATACACCGAAACGCTTTGAAATGTAGATCCCGTTTTGCAATTTACACATGAAAGCAGAAGGAAGAAGTGAGCGACTGGGCTTCTCCTCCAGTATTTCTTCCTGTCAGATTGCAACATCAAAGCACAGAGCTCACTGGAGCAGGTCCTGTTCTCTCCACACAGAGCTCACTGGAGCAGGTCCTGTTCTCTCCACACAGAGCTCACTGGAGCAGGTCCTGTTCTCTCCACACAGAGCTCACTGGAGCAGGTCCTGTTCTCTCCACACAGAGCTCCCTGGAGCAGGTCCTGTTCACAGAGCTCACTGGAGCAGGTCCTGTTCTCTCCACACAGAGCTCACTGCAGCAGGTCCTGTTCTCTCCACACAGAGCTCACTGGAGCAGGTCCTGTTCACAGAGCTCACTGGAGCAGGTCTTGTTCTCTCCACACAGAGCTCCCTGGAGCAGGTCCTGTTCTCTCCACACAGAGCTCCCTGCAGCAGGTCCTGTTCTCTCCACACAGAGCTCCCTGGAGCAGGTCCTGTTCTCTCCACACAGAGCTCACTGGAGCAGGTCTTGTTCTCTCCACACAGAGCTCCCTGGAGCAGGTCCTGTTCTCTCCACACAGAGCTCACTAGAGCAGGTCCTGTTCTCTCCACACAGAGCTCACTGGAGCAGGTCCTGTTCTCTCCACACAGAGCTCCCTGGAGCAGGTCCTGTTCACAGAGCTCCCTGGAGCAGGTCCTGTTCTCTCCACACAGAGCTCCCTGGAGCAGGTCCTGTTCTCTCCACACAGAGCTCCCTGGAGCAGGTCCTGTTCTCTCCACACAGAGCTCCCTGGAGCAGGTCCTGTTCTCTCCACACAGAGCTCCCTGCAGCAGGTCCTGTTCTCTCCACACAGAGCTCACTGGAGCAGGTCCTGTTCACAGAGCTCACTGGAGCAGGTCTTGTTCTCTCCACACAGAGCTCCCTGGAGCAGGTCCTGTTCTCTCCACACAGAGCTCCCTGCAGCAGGTCCTGTTCTCTCCACACAGAGCTCCCTGGAGCAGGTCCTGTTCTCTCCACACAGAGCTCCCTGCAGCAGGTCCTGTTCTCTCCACACAGAGCTCCCTGCAGCAGGTCCTGTTCTCTCCACACAGAGCTCCCTGGAGCAGGTCCTGTTCTCTCCACACAGAGCTCCCTGGAGCAGGTCCTGTTCTCTCCACACAGAGCTCCCTGGAGCAGGTCCTGTTCTCTCCACACAGAGCTCCCTGCAGCAGGTCCTGTTCTCTCCACACAGAGCTCACTGGAGCAGGTCCTGTTCACAGAGCTCCCTGCAGCAGGTCCTGTTCTCTCCACACAGAGCTCCCTGGAGCAGGTCCTGTTCTCTCCACACAGAGCTCCCTGCAGCAGGTCCTGTTCTCTCCACACAGAGCTCCCTGCAGCAGGTCCTGTTCTCTCCACACAGAGCTCGTTGCAGTGGATTGACATTTTGGGGATCATTTGTTTATACCTCTTAAGGCTCTCTACTCCAACACTGTCTCTGATATATTATTTTACTAGATACCGTGTCTGTTAAAATGCAAGTGAGACACAGGGAGAGAGGACAGGAGGGAGGCCTCACTGTGTGTGTGTCAGTGTGGGGTTGGGTTAGGGTCAGTGTGTGTGTCAGTGTGAGGTTGGGTTAGGGTCAATGTGTGTGTCAGTGTGTGGTTGGGTTAGGGTCAGTGTGTGTGTCAGTGTGGGGTTGGGTTAGGGTCAGTGTGTGTGTCAGTGTGGGGTTGGGTTAGGGTCAGTGTGTGTGTCAGTGTGGGGTTGGGTTAGGGTCAGTGTGTGTGTCAGTGTGAGGTTGGGTTAGGGTCAGTGTGTGTGTCAGTGTGGGGTTGGGTTAGGGTCAGTGTGTGTGTCAGTGTGGGGTTGGGTAAGGGTCAGTGTGTGTGTCAGTGTGAGGTTGGGTTAGGGTCAGTGTGTGTGTCAGTGTGAGGTTGGGTTAGGGTCAGTGTGTGTGTCAGTGTGGGGTTGGGTTAGGGTCAGTGTGTGTGTCAGTGTGGGGTTGGGTTAGGGTCAGTGTGTGTGTCAGTGTGGGGTTGGGTTAGGGTCAGTGTGTGTGTCAAGGTGGGGTTAGGTTAGGTTCAGTGTGTGTGTCAGTGTGGGGTTGGGTTAGGGTCAGTGTGTGTGTCAGTGTGGGGTTGGGTTAGGGTCAGTGTGTGTGTCAGTGTGGGGTTGGGTTAGGGTCAGTGTGTGTGTCAAGGTGGGGTTAGGTTAGGTTCAGTGTGTGTGTCAGTGTGGGGCTGGGACCTGCGTGCCCTGGGCAGCTTTTATGAGAGATAATAATGCAAGCAGCTGTCAGGACGCCTCTGAATTAGTGCAGCGGATTCTAATCCCATTTCCCATTGCCTGTCAAGGACCCATATTTCAGAGGCTGCGCCACAAATCTGTCCGAGCCGAGCGGGCACGTCCGCACCCAAACACAAAACAACAGGAGCTGAGCGGGAAAGAGAACTGCCAGAGCCTGCCATCAATCACACCATCACAGCACTGATTACTGTGGAGATCCGCCCCACACCACACACACAAACACTGACACACACTCCGACCCCCACACACACACACCGACACACACACACACACATACTGACACACACACAAACACTGACACACTCCGACACACACACCGACACACACACTGACACACACACACCGACACACAGAGACACACAAACACACACACACAGTGTTACCCAAAAACAGAACACACACAGAGGCACAGAGACACAAAGCACACAGGCACCGAGACCCCCCCCCCACACACACACACACAGACAGAGAGAAAGAGGGAGCTCTCTTTCATCGTTTGCTCTGATTCCCCTGTGACCGGTGTGGTGCCAGAACTCAGATCTTGTTTTTTTTTTACTCTCAAATCTTTTTTTAAACCCGTGCCCCGCAGGGTATGTGACTTTTATCTTGTGTTTACTGTGCTCTGAGAGAGCCGTGCTGTGCTGCTGTGTGCTTAGCAGAGCTCAGTCTGCACTGACAGCACCCCCGCAGGCCTGGAGGTCAGCTTCATGTCTTTACTTCGCTCTGCAAACAGCCTGCTGGGCTCACTTTACAAACACAGCCTGATAATGAACCTCTTCAAAAGAAATATTGACCAACGAATCCTTTTCTACTACCGCTCTGTAATTCTTGTAACCTGCTTTACCAAGCTTCCCCTGAGCTTCATTACACTTTACCAAGCTTCCCCTGAGCTTCATTACACTTTACCAAGCTTCCCCTGAGCTTCATTACACTTTACCAAGCTTCCCCTGAGCTTCATTACACTTTACCAAGCTTCCCCTGAGCTTCATTACACTTTACCAAGCTTCCCCTGAGCTTCATTACACTTTACCAAGCTTCCCCTGAGCTTCATTACACTTTACCAAGCTTCCCCTGAGCCTCATTACACTTTACCAAGCTTCCCCTGAGCTTCATTACACTTTACCAAGCTTCCCCTGAGCTTCATTACACTTTACCAAGCTTCCTCTGAGCTTCATTACACTTTACCAAGCTTCCCCTGAGCTTCATTACACTTTACCAAGCTTCCCCTGAGCTTCATTACACTTTACCAAGCTTCCCCTGAGCTTCATTACACTTTACCAAGCTACCCCTGAGCTTCATTACACTTTACCAAGCTTCCCCTGAGCTTCATTACACTTTACCAAGCTTCCCCTGAGCTTCATTACACTTTACCAAGCTTCCCCCTGAGCTTCATTACACTTTACCAAGCTTCCCCTGAGCTTCATTACACTTTACCAAGCTTCCCCTGAGCTTCATTACACTTTACCAAGCTTCCCCTGAGCTTCATTACACTTTACCAAGCTTCCCCTGAGCTTCATTACACTTTACCAAGCTTCCCCTGAGCTTCATTACACTTTACCAAGCTTCCCCTGAGCTTCATTACACTTTACCAAGCTTCCCCTGAGCTTCATTACACTTTACCAAGCTTCCCCTGAGCTTCATTACACTTTACCAAGCTTCCCCTGAGCTTCATTACACTTTACCAAGCTTCCCCTGAGCTTCATTACACTTTACCAAGCTTCCCCTGAGCTTCATTACACTTTACCAAGCTTCCCCTGAGCTTCATTACACTTTACCAAGCTTCCCCTGAGCTTCATTACACTTTACCAAGCTTCCCCTGAGCTTCATTACACTTTACCAAGCTTCCCCTGAGCTTCATTACACTTTACCAAGCTTCCCCTGAGCTTCATTACACTTTACCAAGCTTCCCCTGAGCTTCATTACACTTTACCAAGCTTCCCCTGAGCTTCATTACACTTTACCAAGCTTCCCCTGAGCTTCATTACACTTTACCAAGCTTCCCCTGAGCTTCATTACACTTTACCAAGCTTCCCCTGAGCCTCATTACACTTTACCAAGCTTCCCCTGAGCTTCATTACACTTTACCAAGCTTCCCCTGAGCTTCATTACACTTTACCAAGCTTCCCCTGAGCTTCATTACACTTTACCAAGCTTCCCCTGAGCTTCATTACACTTTACCAAGCTTCCCCTGAGCTTCATTACACTTTACCAAGCTTCCCCTGAGCCTCATTACACTTTACCAAGCTTCCCCTGAGCTTCATTACACTTTACCAAGCTTCCCCTGAGCTTCATTACACTTTACCAAGCTTCCCCTGAGCTTCATTACACTTTACCAAGCTTCCCCTGAGCTTCATTACACTTTACCAAGCTTCCCCCTGAGCTTCATTACACTTTACCAAGCTTCCCCTGAGCTTCATTACACTTTACCAAGCTTCCCCTGAGCTTCATTACACTTTACCAAGCTTCCCCTGAGCTTCATTACACTTTACCAAGCTTCCCCTGAGCTTCATTACACTTTACCAAGCTTCCCCTGAGCTTCATTACACTTTACCAAGCTTCCCCTGAGCTTCATTACACTTTACCAAGCTTCCCCTGAGCTTCATTACACTTTACCAAGCTTCCCCTGAGCTTCATTACACTTTACCAAGCTTCCCCTGAGCCTCATTACACTTTACCAAGCTTCCCCTGAGCTTCATTACACTTTACCAAGCTTCCCCTGAGCTTCATTACACTTTACCAAGCTTCCCCTGAGCTTCATTACACTTTACCAAGCTTCCCCTGAGCTTCATTACACTTTACCAAGCTTCCCCCTGAGCTTCATTACACTTTACCAAGCTTCCCCTGAGCTTCATTACACTTTACCAAGCTTCCCCTGAGCTTCATTACACTTTACCAAGCTTCCCCTGAGCTTCATTACACTTTACCAAGCTTCCCCTGAGCTTCATTACACTTTACCAAGCTTCCCCTGAGCTTCATTACACTTTACCAAGCTTCCCCTGAGCTTCATTACACTTTACCAAGCTTCCCCCTGAGCTTCATTACACTTTACCAAGCTTCCCCTGAGCTTCATTACACTTTACCAAGCTTCCCCTGAGCTTCATTACACTTTACCAAGCTTCCCCTGAGCTTCATTACACTTTACCAAGCTTCCCCTGAGCTTCATTACACTTTACCAAGCTTCCCCTGAGCTTCATTACACTTTACCAAGCTTCCCCTGAGCTTCATTACACTTTACCAAGCTTCCCGAGCTTCATTACACTTTGCCTTGCTGATACGATGGCACACTTTTCCATGGGCATCATGGAGCTTGGCACATTGAGAAAGAGAGGTTCCTACCATGAGCATCTCGCTGGTCAGGGAGTTGGCAAGGTCGGAGACGGAGGAGTGTGGCTCGGTGCGGCGGTCTGCCTCGTCATGGGGGAGCTGCCCCTGCACCGTGGTGCTGTTCAGCGCCTTGCTCCCCCCGGGTAACCTACGGGAGAGAGGAGGCAGAGCGGAGAGCATCTTGTTATTATGGTGTTATAAGGAGCACCTGGGATTAACGATGCCCAGGGCTGTGATTGTACACAGCTCTCAGGGGGTGCCGGGTCAAAGGCTAGTGTTCTAGCCACCCCCCCCCCCCCCCTCCCCCTCCAGTACAGTACACCCCCACCATCTCACACTGCCGCTGCTGTGCTTGTGAGCGTCTCCTAGCAGCCCCCAGCAGGGGGCACTACAGGTGACTGCGGTGATGGAGATGCAAACAGCTACTGAACGAGTCATGGAAAGGGCTGGAAACACTTAGTGGCCTCTAATGGGGTGTGTGTGTGTGTGTGTGTGTGTGTGTGTGTGTGTGTGCAGGTGTGGCGCGCTGGACCGGGCTGGACCACGGACATTGCTTAGATCTCACACTTACCTTCACAGCCACACATTCCGTGTGCAGCCCTGTACCTTCCTGATCAGTACACATTGCCACTATTTATCTAGATTTCCCCTTCTTTAAATCTAGGATATAAATATATGTATGTGTCACTGTTTGCAGTCCCAGGACCCTGTAGGTCAATAAGCCCACTTGGGAAAGGGAGGGGGCCTTAAACAAGGGTAGGGAAGGCTGGAGATGAGAGGGTCTTTCTGACGGATGTACAGACGGACGGACTGCAAAGCTGGTGAGAGACATTAGCGAGGAGATTCTGCTACAGAGAAACAGAGAGTGAGAGTGGAAAGGCACATTGCAAGGTAAGACAGGATGGTGAGCTTTGAGGCACTGAACATAACGCTGTCTCCTCCACAAAACAGAGAGAGGAGAGAGAGGAGAGGAGCTAATGAACGAGTCACATGAAGCGTTTGAGAGGGACACTTCTTTTGGAGAGAGAGAGAGAGAGAGAGAGAGAGAGAAGAGAGAGAGAGAGAGAGAGAGAGAGAGAGATCAACATTAGTTCACTGAGCTGCTAAAGGCTGCTGGAAGACAGCAAAAGTAGCGACTGGAGCCTAGAAGAGCAAGAAGAGGCTTCGTCTGTCAGTTAAACAAAAAAATATAATGAAGCAAAGAGGAAGAGATTAGTTATTAAAAAAACTACAAAACTATAATCACAGAGAGGGGGAGGGAGAGGGAGAGAGAGGGAGAGATATTAGTCAATTAAAAAGCAAAGCGAGAGAGGAGAGAGCCCCCAGAAAGAGTGAACAGACACCGATACACAGACACTGAGAGCGAGGGAGAGAACAGGGTTCGAGGGGAGGGGGGGAGGGGGACGCTGGAAACAAAAGGAGACAAACAGATTTAGTGAGACAACACAAGTGCACTTCCTAAAGAGTGTGACCCCCCCCCCCCCCCCCCCCCCGCCCCTTTCTCCCCAGGAAATAAAACAGCAGCAGAGAGGTGTTGGGTGAAGTGGAGGAGAGCCTCCAGCACTCTGAGACGTGGCAGGGAGCCGGCTGATAAAGCACAGGACTCTGTACACTTTACTTCATACGTCTTTATTCATTTATCCATCCAGTAATTGAATCAAAAAAACTAAAACATCTTTGGAGAGGATCCCACACAGCAAAATAAAAAAAATAAAAAAATCAATGACAAACTGCAATCAATCTGTTCCGATACAGTGATTCAGCTGCGTGCTGCTATCCCACAGTGCCCAGTAAGAGCGAGGAAACTGGGCTGTCGTCATGGTAACTGCGCTCTGAGAACATGCCCCTGGTCTGAGAGAGCCCAGTGCTGGGGGGGGGGGGGGGGGGGGGGGGGCAAACAGATGCCTTAATGACAACCACACAGACAGGCAGACAGACAGGCAGGCAGGATATATTACAGGTAGAGAAATCACACATACACACGCACACACACACGCACTGACACACACAAGCATGCACGCACACACACACGCACTGACACACACAAGCATGCACCCACACACACACGCACGCACTGACACACACAAGCACGCACGCATACACACACGCACTGACACACACAAGCACACACGCACATGCACACACAGGCACACGCACGCACGCACACACACACTCACATGCACACACAAGCACGCACACACTGACACACGCACACACATGCACACGGCCACAAACACGCACGCTCACACACACACTGACACACATGCACACGTGCGCAGACACACACGCACTGACACACATGCATGCACGCACACACACACACACACACGCACACCAGAGCTGGATTTCACGTTGACCTGTGATACTATCCTCGTTTCCTTACCTAGGGAGCAGACAGCCAGGCCAGGATGGGTCAGGAATATCAGCTGCAGGGCTGGAGAGAAACTTCACAGAGATGCCCCCCCCCCCCCCCCACATTCCTGAACACACTGTCTTAATAACACTCACTCGCTTAGTTTACATCATCTCTACAAGACAAGTTACTTGTGTTGGCAAAACAGCCAGTGCCAGGGCTTGCAATAAACTCACAAGCTATTACAGGTTTCACAGTGAGCTTCATAATATCATTGGATAAGAACAAGACTCCCCTTGAAGAGCCAGTCCAGACTGTACCTTCATTCTGTGAGCTCAATAATTATATTAATAAGACTCCCCTTGCGGAGCCAGTCAAAACTGAGCTACGCAAACCCCCTGCCTTCCACACTGCAGCCCAGCACTTTCTTTATCTAACCACTGAGCTCCTCAAACCCCCTGCCTTCCACACTGCAGCCCAGCGCTTTCTTTATCTAACCACTGAGCTCCTCAAACCCCCTGCCTTCCACACTGCAGCCCAGCGCTTTCTTTCTCTAACCACTGAGCTACTCAAACCCGCTGCCTTCCACACTGCAGCCCAGCGCTTTCTTTCTCTAACCACTGAGCTCCTCAAACCCGCTGCCTTCCACACTGCAGCCCAGCGCTTTCTTTATCTAACCACTGAGCTCCTCAAACCTGTTGCCTTCCACACTGCAGCCCAGCGCTTTCTTTATCTAACCACTGAGCTCCTCAAACCTGTTGCCTTCCACACTGCAGCCCAGCTCTCTGACCACTCAGCTACTCAAACCCGCTGCCTTCCACACTGCAGCCCAGCTCTCTAACCACTGAGCTACTCAAACCCGCTGCCTTCCACACTGCAGCCCAGCTCTCTAACCACTGAGCTACTCAAACCCGCTGCCTTCCACACTGCAGCCCAGCTCTCTAACCACTGAGCTGCTTCATCCCACTTCCCTCCAGTCACTCGTAATACAGGTTCTTCTATTTAAAGACTCATGAAATCAATAGTTCATGCAGCCACTAGACCCAGCTGTAAACCCCAACCAGTTCAATAGCTATTAGGAAATATCAATCTGTTTGGATGCTGCGGTTCAGCTACGTGCTGCAGAAGCATCAGAAACCGCTCCTGCACACACACTCACTCTGAGAGTGCAGCTCTACGGGAGGCTGTAAATCCAGGCCAATCATTCAATTACAGCTCTGCTGAAACCCTTGTGAATCTGCCAGCACTCCAGCATGCTGGGAGGTGATTTCAGATCATCTTACAGGACGTCCCAAAAGAGTGGCGTCTCTGAAACCCAAGAGCAGCCCGGCGCATCTTCAGAATCAATCCATCTCGTCACCATTGACAGATCTGTACCAGTGGCGTAGCCAGGACTTTGTTTCGGGGGTGGAGATTTTTGCAGATGGGTAATAATTTATAAAAATGTTTGTGTAAGTAACAATTAGCTACACCAAACTTGCAATGAAGTCAAAATCGCCCTATGAGGAACAGTGATGTTTCACCGCACAATCACGTTTAGAACCACCACTGCAGGTAAATAACAGTTCAGATCCCTCAGACCATCCTCCTGTTTTTCATTGCCAACTACTTATGTTGGTTTTACAACAGCAGTTACTGGTACACCTGGTGGTCCCTGCTGGAAACACTGGTACTTGAGAGGAAAAGGTTGAAAACTACTGGTTTAAAGGCAGTAGGACCAATGAAAAAATCACTGATTTTTCAGTTGTTTTTTTTTCTTTCCCCGTAATGCTAGTATTAGCAGAGGCCATCATTTCTATATTACGCTTCGACGTCTCATAGCACTCCGGTTTGAACTGTACGTGCACACGCGTTGTCCAATCAAAGGTGGCGAAGGCTGAATCTGGTGTAGAAATGACAGGACTCTGCCTAATCTTAAATAGATATGTGTTTTTTATGTAAGTGTGTAAGCAAACAGCTCACGGGTCATAGCGCAAATTGGTTGGGACGGGGGTTTACAGTGTCGCAGGTGGCTTACATTTTTTGATAATATAATACATTTACGAACATATTGCTTTCAAATGTATCCTTCAGCGACACTACATTTATTTTTAAAATACTGATATACATTTTTTAAACAGAACAGTCAGTCTCGCCAGCAATTACTACGTTTATCACAGCTTTTAAAAATAGGTTTACCGCTTTACCTGACATCTGGCATACCAGAGAGACGCAAACAAAAGAGTTGGCCTGATTCACTCTCCCGCGGGGGAGGTAAAAATAGCAAACACGTTGTAACAAACAAAAGAAACGTACAAAACGCCTCATTATTTTCTGAAATGCACTGGGTATATTAATATACATAAAAAACACATAAAACTAAAATGCTTAAAATATATGTGATAAACATATTTAAAACTGCCTTTTAAGCGCCCCCTAGTCTTATCGTGACAGTCTGCCCTCCCACGGAACTTTCCCAGGATTTAAACTGAAGGTTCTATAACGACACC